>NW_026608570.1:0-62564 GCF_029499605.1 Hyla sarda | reverse complement strand
TATGATGGTGACATAATATATTGTATATAATAATATAAAGATATCTCCTGTATGATGGTGACATAATATATTGTATATAATATAATAATATAAAGATATCTCCTGTATGATGGTGACATAATATATTGTATATAATAATATAAAGATATCTCCTGTATGATGGTGACATAATATATTGTATATAATAATATAAAGATATCTCCTGTATGATGGTGACATAATATATTGTATATAATAATATAAAGATATCTCCTGTATGATGGTGACATAATATATTGTATATAATAATATAAAGATATCTCCTGTATGATGGTGACATAATATATTGTATATAATATAATAATATAAAGATATCTCCTGTATGATGGTGACATAATATATTGTATATAATAATATAAAGATATCTCCTGTATGATGGGGACATAATATATTGTATATAATAATATAAAGATATCTCCTGTATGATGTGAATATAAAGTAGACATATTGTATATGTGAATCAATATATAATTTATTTGGAATATCCATTTTCCTAATAAGCAGAGAGCTTCAAAGTAAAAAAAATGCAAACTTTTCAATTTTTTCATCAAATTTGGGAATTTTTCACCAAGAAATGATACAAGTATCAACAAAATTTTACCACTAACATAAAGTAGAATATGTCACGAAAAAAAAATCTCGGAATCAGAATGAAAGGTAAAAGCATCAGAGTTATTAACGCTTAAAGTGACAGTGGTCAGATGTGCAAAAAATGGCCGGGTCCTTAAGGTGAAAAATGGCCGGGTCCTTAAGGTGAAAAATGGCCGGGTCCTTAAGGTGAAAATTGTCTGGGTCCTTAAATGAGATCTGTAGTGCAATATAACTTATCCCCTATCAGAAGGACAGGGGATAAGTTATAGATCGAGGGGGGTCCGAGCACTGGGGCCCCCCGGGATCTCCTGGACGGGGCCGCAGCAGTATGCTGGAAAGGGGGCGTTCCGACCCCGCATGACGTGGCGGCCGACACGTCCCCTCCATGTACCCCATAGAGATAGATGGAGGGGGCGTGTCTGCCGCTGCTTTCTGCTGGGGACAAAACGTCACTTTCTGCAGACTGCCGCGGCCCCGTCCAGGAGATCCCGGGGGGCCCCAGCGCTCAGACCCCCCGCGATCTATAAGTTATCCCCCATCCTTTGGATAGGGGATAAATTATTTTGCGCTGGAGTACTCCTTTAAGGGGTTACAAAAGAAGGAGAGATAATTCTTATTAAAGTCTGATCTATGGACGGTTCTCTAGCAGTCACTGGTGAATATCCCGTATATATCTACAATACTGATATATTATGTGCAAAGCGTCAGAAATAGATAAAATCTTATTAGATAATATAAAGATATCTCCTGTATGATGGGGACATAATATATTGTATACAATAATATAAAGATATCTCCTGTATGATGGGGACATAATATATTGTATATAATAATATAAAGATATCTCCTGTATGATGGTGACATAATATATTGTATATAATAATATAAAGATATCTCCTGTATGATGGGGACATAATATATTGTATATAATAATATAAAGATATCTCCTGTATGATGGTGACATAATATATTGTATATAATATAATAATATAAAGATATCTCCTGTATGATGGTGACATAATATATTGTATATAATAATATAAAGATATCTCCTGTATGATGGGGACATAATATATTGTATATAATAATATAAAGATATCTCCTGTATGATGGTGACATAATATATTGTATATAATAATATAAAGATATCTCCTGTATGATGGGGACATAATATATTGTATATAATAATATAAAGATATCTCCTGTATGATGGGGACATAATATATTGTATATAATAATATAAAGATATCTCCTGTATGATGGGGACATAATATATTGTATATAATATAATAATATAAAGATATCTCCTGTATGATGGGGACATAATATATAGTATATAATATAATAATATAAAGATATCACCTGTATGATGGTGACATAATATATTGTATATAATAATATAAAGATATATCCTGTATGATGGGGACATAATATATTGTATATAATAATATAAAGATATCTCCTGTATGATGGTGACATAATATATTGTATATAATATAATAATATAAAGATATCTCCTGTATGACGGGGACATAATATATTGTATATAATAATATAAAGATATCTCCTGTATGATGGTGCCATAATATATTGTATATAATATAATAATATAAAGATATCTCCTGTATGATGGTGACATAATATATTGTATATAATAATATAAAGATATCTCCTGTATGATGGTGACATAATATATTGTATATAATAATATAAAGATATCTCCTGTATGATGGTGACATAATATATTGTATATAATAATATAAAGATATCTCCTGTATGATGGTGACATAATATATTGTATATAATAATATAAAGATATCTCCTGTATGATGGTGACATAATATATTGTATATAATAATATAAAGATATCTCCTGTATGATGGTGCCATAATATATTGTATATAATATAATAATATAAAGATATCTCCTGTATGATGGTGCCATAATATATTGTATATAATATAATAATATAAAGATATCTCCTGTATGATGGTGACATAATATATTGTATATAATATAATAATATAAAGATATCTCCTGTATGATGGTGACATAATATATTGTATATAATAATATAAAGATATCTCCTGTATGATGGGGACATAATATATTGTATATAATAATATAAAGATATCTCCTGTATGATGGGGACATAATATATTGTATATAATATAAAGATATCTCCTGTATGATGGGGACATAATATATTGTATATAATAATATAAAGATATCTCCTGTATGATGGGGACATAATATATTGTATATAATAATATAAAGATATCTCCTGTATGATGGTGACATAATATATTGTATATAATAATATAAAGATATCTCCTGTATGATGGGGACATAATATATTGTATATAATAATATAAAGATATCTCCTGTATGATGGTGACATAATATATTGTATATAATAATATAAAGATATCTCCTGTATGATGGGGACATAATATATTGTATATAATAATATAAAGATATCTCCTGTATGATGGGGACATAATATATTGTATATAATAATATAAAGATATCTCCTGTATGATGGGGACATAATATATTGTATATAATATAATAATATAAAGATATCTCCTGTATGATGGGGACATAATATATAGTATATAATATAATAATATAAAGATATCTCCTGTATGATGGTGACATAATATATTGTATATAATAATATAAAGATATCTCCTGTATGACGGGGACATAATATATTGTATATAATAATATAAAGATATCTCCTGTATGATGGTGCCATAATATATTGCATATAATATAATAATATAAAGATATCTCCTGTATGATGGTGACATAATATATTGTATATAATAATATAAAGATATCTCCTGTATGATGGTGACATAATATATTGTATATAATAATATAAAGATATCTCCTGTATGATGGTGACATAATATATTGTATATAATAATATAAAGATATCTCCTGTATGATGGTGACATAATATATTGTATATAATAATATAAAGATATCTCCTGTATGATGGTGACATAATATATTGTATATAATAATATAAAGATATCTCCTGTATGATGGTGACATAATATATTGTATATAATATAAAGATATCTCCTGTATGATGGTGCCATAATATATTGTATATAATATAATAATATAAAGATATCTCCTGTATGATGGTGCCATAATATATTGTATATAATAATATAAAGATATCTCCTGTATGATGGTGACATAATATATTGTATATAATATAATAATATAAAGATATCTCCTGTATGATGGTGACATAATATATTGTATATAATAATATAAAGATATCTCCTGTATGATGGTGACATAATATATTGTATATAATAATATAAAGATATCTCCTGTATGATGGTGACATAATATATTGTATATAATAATATAAAGATATCTCCTGTATGATGGGGACATAATATATTGTATATAATAATATAAAGATATCTCCTGTATGATGGGGACATAATATATTGTATATAATAATATAAAGATATCTCCTGTATGATGGGGACATAATATATTGTATATAATATAAAGATATTCCTGTATGATGGGGACATAATATATTGTATATAATAATATAAAGATATCTCCTGTATGATGGGGACATAATATATTGTATATAATAATATAAAGATATCTCCTGTATGATGGGGACATAATATATTGTATATAATAATATAAAGATATCTCCTGTATGATGGGGACATAATATATTGTATATAATAATATAAAGATATCTCCTGTATGATGGTGACATGATATATTGTATATAATAATATAAAGATATCTCCTGTATGATGGGGACATAATATATTGTATATAATAATATAAAGATATCTCCTGTATGATGTGAATATAAAGTAGACATATTGTATATGTGAATCAATATATAATTTATTTGGAATATCTATTTTCCTAATAAGCAGAGAGCTTCAAAGTAAAAAAAAAAAAAGCAAACTTTTCAATTTTTTCATCAAATTTTGGAATTTTTCACCAAGAAATGATACAAGTATCAACAAAATTTTACCACTAACATAAAGTAGAATATGTCACGAAAAAACAATCTCGGAATCAGAATGAAAGGTAAAAGCATCAGAGTTATTAACGCTTAAAGTGACAGTGGTCAGATGTGCAAAAAATGGCCGGGTCCTTAAGGTGAAAAATGGCCGGGTCCTTAAGGTGAAAAATGGGCCGGGTCCTTAAGGTGAAAATTGTCTGGGTCCTTAAATGAGATCTGTAGTGCAATATAACTTATCCCCTATCAGAAGGACAGGGGATAAGTTATAGATCGAGGGGGGTCCGAGCACTGGGGCCCCCCCGGGATCTCCTGGACGGGGCCGCAGCAGTATGCTGGAAAGGGGGCGTTCCGACCCCGCATGACGTGGCGGCCGACACGCCCCCTCCATGTACCCCATAGAGATAGATGGAGGGGGCGTGTCTGCCGCTGCTTTCTGCTGGGGACAAAACGTCACTTTCTGCAGACTGCCGCGGCCCCGTCCAGGAGATCCCGGGGGGCCCCAGCGCTCAGACCCCCCGCGATCTATAAGTTATCCCCCATCCTTTGGATAGGGGATAAATTATTTTGCGCTGGAGTACTCCTTTAAGGGGTTACAAAAGAAGGAGAGATAATTCTTATTAAAGTCTGATCTATGGACGGTTCTCTAGCAGTCACTGGTGAATATCCCGTATATATCTACAATACTGATATATTATGTGCAAAGCGTCAGAATAGATAAAATCTTATTAGATAATATAAAGATATCTCCTGTATGATGGGGACATAATATATTGTATATAATAATAATATAAAGATATCTCCTGTATGATGGTGACATAATATATTGTATATAATATAATAATATAAAGATATCTCCTGTATGATGGTGACATAATATATTGTATATAATAATATAAAGATATCTCCAGTATGATGGACACATAATATATTGTATATAATAATTAAAGATATCTCCTGTATGATGGTGACATAATATATTGTATATAATAATATAAAGATATCTCCTGTATGATGGTGACATAATATATTGTATATAATATAATATAAAGATATCTCCTGTATGATGGTGACATAATATATTGTATATAATATAGTAATATAAAGATATCTCCTGTATGATGGTGACATAATATATTGTATATAATATAGTAATATAAAGATATCTCCTGTATGATGGTGACATAATATATTGTATATAATATAGTAATATAAAGATATCTCCTGTATGATGGTGACATAATATATTGTATATAATAATATAAAGATATCTCCTGTATGATGGTGACATAATATATTGTATATAATAATATAAAGATATCTCCTGTATGATGGTGACATAATATATTGTATATAATAATAATATAAAGATATCTCCTGTATGATGGTGACATAATATATTGTATATAATAATATAAAGATATCTCCTGTATGATGGTGACATAATATATTGTATATAATAATATAAAGATATCTCCTGTATGATGGTGACATAATATATTGTATATAATAATATAAAGATATCTCCTGTATGATGGTGACATAATATATTGTATATAATAATAATATAAAGATATCTCCTGTATGATGGTGACATAATATATTGTATATAATAATATAAAGATATCTCCTGTATGATGGTGACATAATATATTGTATATAATAATATAAAGATATCTCCTGTATGATGGTGACATAATATATTGTATATAATAATATAAAGATATCTCCTGTATGATGGTGACATAATATATTGTATATAATAATATAAAGATATCTCCTGTATGATGGGGACATAATATATTGTATATAATAATATAAAGATATCTCCTGTATGATGGGGACATAATATATTGTATATAGTAATATAAAGATATCTCCTGTATGATGGGGACATAATATATTGTATATAATATAATAATATAAAGATATCTCCTGTATGATGGTGACATAATTATTGTATATAATATATAATATAAAGATATCTCCTATATGATGGTGACATAATATATTGTATATAATATAATAATATAAAGATATCTCCTGTATGATGGTGACATAATATATTGTATATAATATAATAATATAAAGATATCTCCTGTATGATGGTGATATAATATATTGTATATAATAATATAAAGATATCTCCTGTATGATGATGACATAATATATTGTATATAATAATATAAAGATATCTCCTGTATGATGGGGACATAATATATTGTATATAATAATATAAAGATATCTCCTGTATGATGGGGACATAATATATTGTATATAATATATAAAGATATCTCCTGTATGATGGGGACATAATATATTGTATATAATATAATAATATAAAGATATCTCCTGTATGATGGGGACATAATATATTGTATATAATAATATAAAGATATCTCCTGTATGATGGTGACATAATATATTGTATATAATAATATAAAGATATCTCCTGTATGATGGTGACATAATATATTGTATATAATAATATAAAGATATCTCCTGTATGATGGTGACAGAATATATTGTATATAATAATATAATATAAAGATATCTCCTGTATGATGGTGACATAATATATTGTATATAATAATATAATATAAAGATATCTCCTGTATGATGGTGACATAATATATTGTATATAATATAATAATATAAAGATATCTCCTGTATGATGGTGACATTATATATTGTATATAATAATATAAAGATATCTCCTGTATGATGGGGACATAATATATTGTATATAATAATATAAAGATATCTCCTGTATGATGGTGACATAATATATTGTATATAATAATATAAAGATATCTCCTGTATGATGGTGACATAATATATTGTATATAATAATATAAAGATATCTCCTGTATGATGGTGACATAATATATTGTATATAATATAATAATATAAAGATATATCTCCTGTATGATGGTGACATAATATATTGTATATAATAATATAAAGATATCTCCTGTATGATGGGGACATAATATATTGTATATAATAATATAAAGATATCTCCTGTATGATGGGGACATAATATATTGTATATTATATAATAATATAAAGGTATCTCCTGTATGATGGGGACATAATATATTGTATATAATATAATAATATAAAGATATCTCCTGTATGATGGGGACATAATATATTGTATATAATAATATAAAGATATCTCCTGTATGATGGGGACATAATATATTGTATATAATAATATAAAGATATCTCCTGTATGATGGTGACATAATATATTGTATATAATAATATAAAGATATCTCCTGTATGATGGTGACATAATATATAGTATATAATAATATAAAGATATCTCCTGTATGATGGGACATAATATATTGTATATAATAATATAAAGATATCTCCTGTATGATGGGGACATAATATATTGTATATAATAATATAAAGATATCTCCTGTATGATGGTGACATATATATTGTATATAATATAATAATATAAAGATATCTCCTGTATGATGGGGACATAATATATTGTATATAATATAATAATATAAAGATATCTCCTGTATGATGGTGACATAATATATTGTATATAATAATATAAAGATATCTCCTGTATGATGGTGACATAATATATTGTATATAATAATATAAAGATATCTCCTGTATGATGGTGACATAATATATAGTATATAATAATATAAAGATATCTCCTGTATGATGGGGACATAATATATTGTATATAATAATATAAAGATATCTCCTGTATGATGGTGACATAATATATTGTATATAATAATATAAAGATATCTCCTGTATGATGGTGACATAATATATTGTATATAATAATATAAAGATATCTCCTGTATGATGGGGACATAATATATTGTATATAATAATATAATATAAAGATATCTCCTGTATGATGGGGACATAATATATTGTATATAATAATATAAAGATATCTCCTGTATGATGGTGACATAATATATTGTATATAATAATATAAAGATATCTCCTGTATGATGGGGACATAATATATTGTATATAATATAATAATAAAAAGATATCTCCTGTATGATGGTGACATAATATATTGTATATAATATAATAATATAAAGATATCTCCTGTATGATGGTGACATAATATATTGTATATAATAATATAAAGATATCTCCTGTATGATGGTGACATAATATATTGTATATAATATAATAATATAAAGATATCTCCTGTATGATGGTGACATAATATATTGTATATAATAATATAAAGATATCTCCTGTATGATGGGGACATAATATATTGTATATAATAATATAAAGATATCTCCTGTATGATGTGAATATAAAGTAGACATATTGTATATGTGAATCAATATATAATTTATTTGGAATATCTATTTTCCTAATAAGCAGAGAGCTTCAAAGTAAAAAAAAAAAAAAGCAAACTTTTCAATTTTTTCATCAAATTTTGGAATTTTTCACCAAGAAATGATACAAGTATCAACAAAATTTTACCACTAACATAAAGTAGAATATGTCACGAAAAAACAATCTCGGAATCAGAATGAAAGGTAAAAGCATCAGAGTTATTAACGCTTAAAGTGACAGTGGTCAGATGTGCAAAAAATGGCCGGGTCCTTAAGGTGAAAAATGGCCGGGTCCTTAAGGTGAAAAATGGCCGGGTCCTTAAGGTGAAAATTGTCTGGGTCCTTAAATGAGATCTGTAGTGCAATATAACTTATCCCCTATCAGAAGGACAGGGGATAAGTTATAGATCGAGGGGGGTCCGAGCACTGGGGCCCCCCGGGATCTCCTGGACGGGGCCGCAGCAGTATGCTGGAAAGGGGGCGTTCCGACCCCGCATGACGTGGCGGCCGACACGCCCCCTCCATGTACCCCATAGAGATAGATGGAGGGGGCGTGTCTGCCGCTGCTTTCTGCTGGGGACAAAACGTCACTTTCTGCAGACTGCCGCGGCCCCGTCCAGGAGATCCCGGGGGGCCCCAGCGCTCAGACCCCCCGCGATCTATAAGTTATCCCCCATCCTTTGGATAGGGGATAAATTATTTTGCGCTGGAGTACTCCTTTAAGGGGTTACAAAAGAAGGAGAGATAATTCTTATTAAAGTCTGATCTATGGACGGTTCTCTAGCAGTCACTGGTGAATATCCCGTATATATCTACAATACTGATATATTATGTGCAAAGCGTCAGAAATAGATATAATCTTATTAGATAATATTAAGATATCTCCTGTATGATGGGGACATAATATATTGTATATAATAATAATATAAAGATATCTCCTGTATGATGGTGACATAATATATTGTATATAATATAATAATATAAAGATATCTCCTGTATGATGGTGACATAATATATTGTATATAATAATATAAAGATATTTCCTGTATGATGGTGACATAATATATTGTATATAATAATATAAAGATATCTACTGTATGATGGTGACAGAATATATTGTATATAATAATATAAAGATATCTCCTGTATGATGGGGACATAATATATTGTATATAATATAATAATATAAAGATATCTCCTGTATGATGGGGACATAATATATTGTATATAATAATATAAAGATATCTCCTGTATGATGGTGACATAATATATTGTATATAATAATATAAAGATATATCCTGTATGATGGGGACATAATATATTGTATATAATAATATAAAGATATCTCCTGTATGATGGTGACATAATATATTGTATATAATATAAAGATATCTCCTGTATGATGGTGACATAATATATTGTATATAATATAATAATATAAAGATATCTCCTGTATGATGGTGACATAATATATTGTATATAATATAATATAAAGATATCTCCTGTATGATGGTGACATAATATATTGTATATAATATAGTAATATAAAGATATCTCCTGTATGATGGTGACATAATATATTGTATATAATATAGTAATATAAAGATATCTCCTGTATGATGGTGACATAATATATTGTATATAATATAGTAATATAAAGATATCTCCTGTATGATGGGGACATAATATATTGTATATAATAATATAATAATATAAAGATATCTCCTGTATGATGGTGACATAATATATTGTATATAATAATATAAAGATATCTCCTGTATGATGGTGACATAATATATTGTATATAATAATATAAAGATATCTCCTGTATGATGGGGACATAATATATTGTATATAATAATATAAAGATATCTCCTGTATGATGGTGACATAATATATTGTATATAATAATAATATAAAGATATCTCCTGTATGATGGTGACATAATATATTGTATATAATAATATAAAGATATCTCCTGTATGATGGTGACATAATATATTGTATATAATAATATAAAGATATCTCCTGTATGATGGTGACATAATATATTGTATATAATAATATAAAGATATCTCCTGTATGATGGGGACATAATATATTGTGTATAATAATATAAAGATATCTCCTGTATGATGGTGACATAATATATTGTATATAATAACATAAAGATATCTCCTATATGATGGTGACATAATATATTGTATATAATAATATAAAGATATCTCCTGTATGATGGGGACATAATATATTGTATATAATAATAATATAAAGATATCTCCTGTATGATGGTGACATAATATATTGTATATAATAATATAAAGATATCTCCTGTATGATGGGGACATAATATATTGTATATAATAATATAAAGATATCTCCTGTATGATGGTGACATAATATATTGTATATAATAATATAAAGATATCTCCTGTATGATGGTGACATAATATATTGTATATAATAATATAAAGATATCTCCTGTATGTTGGTGACATAATATATTGTATATAATAATATAAAGATATCTCCTGTATGATGGTGACATAATATATTGTATATAATAATATAAAGATATCTCCTGTATGATGGTGACATAATATATTGTATATAGTAATATAAAGATATCTCCTGTATGATGGGGACATAATATATTGTATATAATATAATAATATAAAGATATCTCCTGTATGATGGTGACATAATATATTGTATATAATAATATAAAGATATCTCCTATATGATGGTGACATAATATATTGTATATAATAATATAAAGATATCTCCTGTATGATGGAGACATAATATATTGTATATAATAATATAAAGATATCTCCTGTATGATGGGGACATAATATATTGTATATAATAATATATAGATATCTCCTGTATGATGGTGACATAATATATTGTATATAATAATATAAAGATATCTCCTGTATGATGGTGACATAATATATTGTATATAATAATATAAAGATATCTCCTGTATGATGGGGACATAATATATTGTATATAATAATATAAAGATATCTCCTGTATGATGGGGACATAATATATTGTATATAATATAAAGATATCTCCTGTATGATGGTGACATAATATATTGTATATAATAATATAAAGATATCTCCTGTATGATGGTGACATAATATATTGTATATAATAATATAAAGATATCTCCTGTATGATGGTGACATAATATATTGTATATAATAATATAAAGATATCTCCTGTATGATGGGGACATAATATATTGTATATAATAATAATATAAAGATATCTCCTGTATGATGGTGACATAATATATTGTATATAATATAATAATATAAAGATATCTCCTGTATGATGGTGACATAATATATTGTATATAATAATATAAAGATATTTCCTGTATGATGGTGACATAATATATTGTATATAATAATATAAAGATATCTACTGTATGATGGTGACAGAATATATTGTATATAATAATATAAAGATATCTCCTGTATGATGGGGACATAATATATTGTATATAATATAATAATATAAAGATATCTCCTGTATGATGGGGACATAATATATTGTATATAATAATATAAAGATATCTCCTGTATGATGGTGACATAATATATTGTATATAATAATATAAAGATATATCCTGTATGATGGGGACATAATATATTGTATATAATAATATAAAGATATCTCCTGTATGATGGTGACATAATATATTGTATATAATATAAAGATATCTCCTGTATGATGGTGACATAATATATTGTATATAATATAATAATATAAAGATATCTCCTGTATGATGGTGACATAATATATTGTATATAATATAATATAAAGATATCTCCTGTATGATGGTGACATAATATATTGTATATAATATAGTAATATAAAGATATCTCCTGTATGATGGTGACATAATATATTGTATATAATATAGTAATATAAAGATATCTCCTGTATGATGGTGACATAATATATTGTATATAATATAGTAATATAAAGATATCTCCTGTATGATGGGGACATAATATATTGTATATAATAATATAATAATATAAAGATATCTCCTGTATGATGGTGACATAATATATTGTATATAATAATATAAAGATATCTCCTGTATGATGGTGACATAATATATTGTATATAATAATATAAAGATATCTCCTGTATGATGGGGACATAATATATTGTATATAATAATATAAAGATATCTCCTGTATGATGGTGACATAATATATTGTATATAATAATAATATAAAGATATCTCCTGTATGATGGTGACATAATATATTGTATATAATAATATAAAGATATCTCCTGTATGATGGTGACATAATATATTGTATATAATAATATAAAGATATCTCCTGTATGATGGTGACATAATATATTGTATATAATAATATAAAGATATCTCCTGTATGATGGGGACATAATATATTGTGTATAATAATATAAAGATATCTCCTGTATGATGGTGACATAATATATTGTATATAATAACATAAAGATATCTCCTATATGATGGTGACATAATATATTGTATATAATAATATAAAGATATCTCCTGTATGATGGGGACATAATATATTGTATATAATAATAATATAAAGATATCTCCTGTATGATGGTGACATAATATATTGTATATAATAATATAAAGATATCTCCTGTATGATGGGGACATAATATATTGTATATAATAATATAAAGATATCTCCTGTATGATGGTGACATAATATATTGTATATAATAATATAAAGATATCTCCTGTATGATGGTGACATAATATATTGTATATAATAATATAAAGATATCTCCTGTATGTTGGTGACATAATATATTGTATATAATAATATAAAGATATCTCCTGTATGATGGTGACATAATATATTGTATATAATAATATAAAGATATCTCCTGTATGATGGTGACATAATATATTGTATATAGTAATATAAAGATATCTCCTGTATGATGGGGACATAATATATTGTATATAATATAATAATATAAAGATATCTCCTGTATGATGGTGACATAATATATTGTATATAATAATATAAAGATATCTCCTATATGATGGTGACATAATATATTGTATATAATAATATAAAGATATCTCCTGTATGATGGAGACATAATATATTGTATATAATAATATAAAGATATCTCCTGTATGATGGGGACATAATATATTGTATATAATAATATATAGATATCTCCTGTATGATGGTGACATAATATATTGTATATAATAATATAAAGATATCTCCTGTATGATGGTGACATAATATATTGTATATAATAATATAAAGATATCTCCTGTATGATGGGGACATAATATATTGTATATAATAATATAAAGATATCTCCTGTATGATGGGGACATAATATATTGTATATAATATAAAGATATCTCCTGTATGATGGTGACATAATATATTGTATATAATAATATAAAGATATCTCCTGTATGATGGTGACATAATATATTGTATATAATAATATAAAGATATCTCCTGTATGATGGTGACATAATATATTGTATATAATAATATAAAGATATCTCCTGTATGATGGGGACATAATATATTGTATATAATAATATAAAGATATCTCCTGTATGATGGGGACATAATATATTGTATATAATAATATAAAGATATCTCCTGTATGATGGTGACATAATATATTGTATATAATATAATAATATAAAGATATCTCCTGTATGATGGTGACATAATATATTGTATATAATATAATAATATAAAGATATCTCCTGTATGATGGTGACATAATATATTGTATATAATAATATAAAGATATCTCCTGTATGATGGGGACATAATATATTGTATATAATATAATAATATAAAGATATCTCCTGTATGATGGTGACATAATATATTGTATATAATAAAATAAAGATATCTCCTGTATGATGGTTACATAATATATTGTATATAATAATATAAAGATATCTCCTGTATGATGGTGACATAATATATTGTATATAATAATATAAAGATATCTCCTGTATGATGGTGACATAATATATTGTATATAATAATATAAAGATATCTCCTGTATGATGGGGACATAATATATTGTATATAATAATATAAAGATATCTCCTGTATGATGGTGACATAATATATTGTATATAATAATATAAAGATATCTCCTGTATGATGGTGACATGATATATTGTATATAATAATATAAAGATATCTCCTGTATGATGGGGACATAATATATTGTATATAATAATATAAAGATATCTCCTGTATGATGGTGACATAATATATTGTATATAATAATATAAAGATATCTCCTGTATGATGGGGACATAATATATTGTGTATAATAATATAAAGATATCTCCTGTATGATGGTGACATAATATATTGTATATAATAACATAAAGATATCTCCTATATGATGGTGACATAATATATTGTATATAATATAATAATATAAAGATATCTCCTGTATGATGGGGACATAATATATTGTATATAATAATAATATAAAGATATCTCCTATAGGTACAACAGGTGCGGCACAGCTCACTCGATTGCCCCTCCCGCTCACGGACCGGACCGGACCTCAGTCCATATAATAGTAGAAAGAAATGGAGTTGTCCAGAGCAGGATGTCAAGCAATGCAATATTTATTCAGCGGTAACTGTGGGTGATGACAAGGTGACGCGTTTCAGCTGCACTCAGCAGCCTTAGTCATACAAAACAATAGTGCAAATGGCTCGCTTATATGGGGGTGAAAAGATTGGGTCCGCCCTGATGGGAGTTTTCACTGGGCTTAACCCATTATTCACCTCCATCCAGCAAGTATAATACATATAGTAAAAAACGCACATATAATGTGAACAATAGTCAACATATTAAAACGCTTGAATTACAAGCAATGATGTAGAAAAAAACATACGTTAATACTAAAAATACAAAAGCAAATTACAAAATGTCAGATGACATATATACATGTGCGATCCCAAAATGGAAAAGGAAAAGACAGGGGGGAAATTTCCAAAAATAGAAAAATCTATATAGAGATAGCCCTATATAATATCATATGAATCTAAATGAATTCAAGTGACCTATATGGCTGTATATATTACCATAGGGCATGAAAAGCATAAGTTCGAAAAAATTTTTTGTTTCTTTTTTATGTTTATTATATTCCAATTATATAATAGGATCGCAAATGGATATACGGAACAGTTGAATTATCTCAAACATATCCCCACATGTGGTATGAATATTGTTTAATGCTCAGTTATATATATACTATTAATTATCAATTGTCACATGTGCGGGAAATGATTGTGGGGAAGAGAATTAGTCTATGTATATAAAAATAAACATATGTAAAATTGTCCCCCCAAAACTCCAAGAAAGACCAAAAATATTAAGTTCCATACACAAACAACAGCAAATCAGTAATGGAGAATGACATCTTGTCTTAAATTTAAACCAAGGGGACACCTAGTTTGAAGTTTGATGATCCAGAAGACTTCTCTATCCAATAATTTCTGCTTAATATTGCCTCCTCTAATATTATTGGTGACCCTCTCAATCCCCTGAAGGCTGAGACCAGAAAAATCACCCTCATGTTTCTCGGCAAAATGCTTACTGACCATGGAAAGATGTCGGGTCTGGAAATGGGGGATGTCCGACAGGTGTTTTCTGGTCCTAGTCTTCAGGGGATTGGAGGTGCACCCCACATACTGTAACTGGCAGATGTTGCATGTCATTAAATAAACCACATGACTCGTGTTGCAATTAATATATTCTGACATGCCAAATGTTTCTCCAGTTACTGTGGACATAAAGGTTTTGGAATTCTTCATGATTTTACAACAAATACATTTTAGATGTCCACATTTGAAATTGCCCTTGGTATTCAGCCAAGTTGGTTTTTTGATTTCACCAGAAATGAACAAGCTCGGGGAAACACATTGGCCAATGGTTCTGGCCCTCCGTGACACAAATTTATACCCATGTTCAAAAATTTTTATATATTGGCTATCATTAACTACCATTGGTAAATATTTCTCAATTATTTTACATATTGGTTTGAAATCTTGGCTATAATTTGTGGAAAAAACAAGGGGTTTAGCTTCACTATTATTTTTAGGAACTTGTGATAATGGCTTTTTGGTGCCATATACCAAGTCAGACCTATTTTTTCTCCTAGCAATGTCCTTGGCTCGGTTCAATGACCAAGTCTGGTAACCTCTTTCACCCAGCCTCATTGATATATCCTCCGCCTCTTTTTCGAACAGCTCCAATGTGGAGTTGTTCCTCCTGGCTCTAATCATTTCTCCTACCGGGAGATTCTTGACCACATGCGGTGGGTGGCACGATGTTGCCTGCAAAATCGAATTGGTAGCTAATTCTTTACGGTATGTTAAGGTGGTGACCCTATAATTCAAAGGATCACCTCTCAATGTCAGATCCAAGAAACTAACCTCATGTTCCTCACTATGAAGTGTGAATCTGAGGTTGCAAGGATTCTGATTGAGGTACAGTCCAAACTGCTGCATTGTCGGCATAGACGACCCCCCGATAAACAGGAGGTCGTCTATGTACCGGCCATACCACAGGATGTGCTCCCCAAATGGATTGTCATGAGAAAAAAGAAAATTTCTTTCCCACCAACACATGTATATGTTTGCCAATGAAGGCGAGAATTTAGCACCCATAGATGCTCCGGTGATCTGCAGAAAATACTCTCCATCGAACATAAAAAAATTGTGGGTAAGTAAATATTCCACCACCAAAATAATGAAATTCTGCAGGTCACCGGAGTATGGGGCATAAATGGACAAAAACCATCTCAGGGCAATCAATGCCTCCTTGTGGGGAATCACGGAATACAGAGCGGTGACGTCAGCTGTTATCCATCTCATCCCGGGTTCCCACCGGATGTTGTCCATAGCAACCAGGACATCCCTGGTGTCTTGGAGGAAACCCGGGATGAGAGGGACCAACGGCTGAAGTCTGGAATCGACCCACTCACAGAGTCTCTCATTGAGAGAGCCAATCCCCGCTACAATAGGACGCATCTGGGGAGGAAATGTATTCTTATGGATTTTAGGGAGCGAATGAAAAATTGCCATGACGGGATTAGTTATTTTAATATAATCTGCCTCCTTGGACGTGAAATGGCCATCTTTTACTCCCAAATCTACCAGATTGTATAATACCAATTTGAATTGTGGTGTTGGATTCATTTTTAATACTCTGTATGTATTTATATCCGACAAAATGTCCATATTGAGCTTTCTATATAATTTAGAATCCAATACAACAACCCCTCCACCTTTGTCCGCTCCGCGAATCACTATATCTCTGGTTTCAGACAATTCTTTCAGAGCCACTTTTTCACATTTTGTTAAATTATGTTTCATTATTTTGACATTTCGAGATAATTTGTATAAATCCCTTTCTACTAAATTCTGAAATTGTTCCAATACAGGTGTGCGGGACATGATGGGATAAAATTCGGGGTTGGGGGTAGGGAAGGAAGGTTCTACATGGTTTCTAGATGTGGTCAATTGTTGTAATTCCGAGAGAGTGGAGAGGTCCCGGAAAGAGAATCCCTCCACTCTGTCGGAAACACCACCATGGGTGGGATACTGGGGTACCATGAGGGAAACATCATGATCGACAGTTGGTACAGATATGAATGCTGTATTCGAATCAAAAAAGTAATCAGAAAAATCATGGTCACCCGTGTCCAGACTCCCACCGCCTCCCGCCTCCCCCTCCCTCCCCAAGTCCAGCACAAGTTCCTGAGTGGATCTCTGATCCTGAATCTTGGCAAAATGTTTTCGCACCGTAATGGAGCGGACAAAACGATTAACATCCAACATGGTTCTGTAGAAATCGAAAGAGCATGATGGAGAAAAAGATAATCCTTTAGAAAGTACCTTTAATTGCGGCTCAGACAGGATCCACGCAGAGAGGTTGAAGACCGGAATGCATGTTAGGTCGGTTTGACTTGATGTCTTCGGGTTCTCTTTACGGCCGTGATGTTTGCGGCCCCGGCGTCGTTTTTTGCAGACTTTGCTTTACGAGACTGAGGAAGAGGGGAAGACGCTGCTTCTGGAGTATGCGGAACAGACATCTCATTTGGCTCCGTTCCAGACATGGAATCCGCATCCGTTTCACTAAAGCTGACCCTTGCTGGTTTGTTGTTTCTGTTATATTTTTTATAATTTCTGTGATTTTTCAGGATAGACTTCGGAGTTGATTTGGTTGATCTGTTCTGTGGCCACTCATAGACATGGTTGGACTTATAGTCCTGCAGATCTCGAAGGAACTTGTTCTCCTTGGTTTGAGATATCAAAGTCTCCATTTTTACAATGTTCCCACTGATTTTTTGATTGAGGTCCACATAAGTGGGATGATTTTCGTACTTGGAGATAGAGTTCTGTAGTTCCGAAATTTTAGATGTAATCTCGGTTAAGGCAGTCTCCTCATGTTTGATAATGAGCTTGACAAACCTGAGGGATGAGTCATTTAACAGTTCTTCCCATTCTGCCTTAAACTGTTCGGAGAAGATCGTGGTTGGGAACTTTCTCAATCTAAGTCCTCTCGGGACCATATCACGCTCCACATATTTCTTTAGCGTAGACGAGTCCCACCATAGTTTAGTCTCCGAAACTAGTGATGTTTCCAAATCTGACATAAGAATTTTCAAATCCACTGCTTCATCAACGCTCACGTTACCTTTGCTGAAGATTTCAGTAATTCGGCTTGATCGGGCTAGGCGTTCCTCCACAGGTTTGAGGCAGATGTCTGCTGGCATTGCAGACTCCCTCTCTGTTTCTTTGGATTGTGGACACGCCATTTCCAGGAGCACGTTGCCAGGTCCAAATGATCCAATAGGTACAACAGGTGCGGCACAGCTCACTCGATTGCCCCTCCCGCTCACGGACCGGACCGGACCTCAGTCCATATAATAGTAGAAAGAAATGGAGTTGTCCAGAGCAGGATGTCAAGCAATGCAATATTTATTCAGCGGTAACTGTGGGTGATGACAAGGTGACGCGTTTCAGCTGCACTCAGCAGCCTTAGTCATACAAAACAATAGTGCAAATGGCTCGCTTATATGGGGGTGAAAAGATTGGGTCCGCCCTGATGGGAGTTTTCACTGGGCTTAACCCATTATTCACCTCCATCCAGCAAGTATAATACATATAGTAAAAAACGCACATATAATGTGAACAATAGTCAACATATTAAAACGCTTGAATTACAAGCAATGATGTAGAAAAAAACATACGTTAATACTAAAAATACAAAAGCAAATTACAAAATGTCAGATGACATATATACATGTGCGATCCCAAAATGGAAAAGGAAAAGACAGGGGGGAAATTTCCAAAAATAGAAAAATCTATATAGAGATAGCCCTATATAATATCATATGAATCTAAATGAATTCAAGTGACCTATATGGCTGTATATATTACCATAGGGCATGAAAAGCATAAGTTCGAAAAAATTTTTTGTTTCTTTTTTATGTTTATTATATTCCAATTATATAATAGGATCGCAAATGGATATACGGAACAGTTGAATTATCTCAAACATATCCCCACATGTGGTATGAATATTGTTTAATGCTCAGTTATATATATACTATTAATTATCAATTGTCACATGTGCGGGAAATGATTGTGGGGAAGAGAATTAGTCTATGTATATAAAAATAAACATATGTAAAATTGTCCCCCCAAAACTCCAAGAAAGACCAAAAATATTAAGTTCCATACACAAACAACAGCAAATCAGTAATGGAGAATGACATCTTGTCTTAAATTTAAACCAAGGGGACACCTAGTTTGAAGTTTGATGATCCAGAAGACTTCTCTATCCAATAATTTCTGCTTAATATTGCCTCCTCTAATATTATTGGTGACCCTCTCAATCCCCTGAAGGCTGAGACCAGAAAAATCACCCTCATGTTTCTCGGCAAAATGCTTACTGACCATGGAAAGATGTCGGGTCTGGAAATGGGGGATGTCCGACAGGTGTTTTCTGGTCCTAGTCTTCAGGGGATTGGAGGTGCACCCCACATACTGTAACTGGCAGATGTTGCATGTCATTAAATAAACCACATGACTCGTGTTGCAATTAATATATTCTGACATGCCAAATGTTTCTCCAGTTACTGTGGACATAAAGGTTTTGGAATTCTTCATGATTTTACAACAAATACATTTTAGATGTCCACATTTGAAATTGCCCTTGGTATTCAGCCAAGTTGGTTTTTTGATTTCACCAGAAATGAACAAGCTCGGGGAAACACATTGGCCAATGGTTCTGGCCCTCCGTGACACAAATTTATACCCATGTTCAAAAATTTTTATATATTGGCTATCATTAACTACCATTGGTAAATATTTCTCAATTATTTTACATATTGGTTTGAAATCTTGGCTATAATTTGTGGAAAAAACAAGGGGTTTAGCTTCACTATTATTTTTAGGAACTTGTGATAATGGCTTTTTGGTGCCATATACCAAGTCAGACCTATTTTTTCTCCTAGCAATGTCCTTGGCTCGGTTCAATGACCAAGTCTGGTAACCTCTTTCACCCAGCCTCATTGATATATCCTCCGCCTCTTTTTCGAACAGCTCCAATGTGGAGTTGTTCCTCCTGGCTCTAATCATTTCTCCTACCGGGAGATTCTTGACCACATGCGGTGGGTGGCACGATGTTGCCTGCAAAATCGAATTGGTAGCTAATTCTTTACGGTATGTTAAGGTGGTGACCCTATAATTCAAAGGATCACCTCTCAATGTCAGATCCAAGAAACTAACCTCATGTTCCTCACTATGAAGTGTGAATCTGAGGTTGCAAGGATTCTGATTGAGGTACAGTCCAAACTGCTGCATTGTCGGCATAGACGACCCCCCGATAAACAGGAGGTCGTCTATGTACCGGCCATACCACAGGATGTGCTCCCCAAATGGATTGTCATGAGAAAAAAGAAAATTTCTTTCCCACCAACACATGTATATGTTTGCCAATGAAGGCGAGAATTTAGCACCCATAGATGCTCCGGTGATCTGCAGAAAATACTCTCCATCGAACATAAAAAAATTGTGGGTAAGTAAATATTCCACCACCAAAATAATGAAATTCTGCAGGTCACCGGAGTATGGGGCATAAATGGACAAAAACCATCTCAGGGCAATCAATGCCTCCTTGTGGGGAATCACGGAATACAGAGCGGTGACGTCAGCTGTTATCCATCTCATCCCGGGTTCCCACCGGATGTTGTCCATAGCAACCAGGACATCCCTGGTGTCTTGGAGGAAACCCGGGATGAGAGGGACCAACGGCTGAAGTCTGGAATCGACCCACTCACAGAGTCTCTCATTGAGAGAGCCAATCCCCGCTACAATAGGACGCATCTGGGGAGGAAATGTATTCTTATGGATTTTAGGGAGCGAATGAAAAATTGCCATGACGGGATTAGTTATTTTAATATAATCTGCCTCCTTGGACGTGAAATGGCCATCTTTTACTCCCAAATCTACCAGATTGTATAATACCAATTTGAATTGTGGTGTTGGATTCATTTTTAATACTCTGTATGTATTTATATCCGACAAAATGTCCATATTGAGCTTTCTATATAATTTAGAATCCAATACAACAACCCCTCCACCTTTGTCCGCTCCGCGAATCACTATATCTCTGGTTTCAGACAATTCTTTCAGAGCCACTTTTTCACATTTTGTTAAATTATGTTTCATTATTTTGACATTTCGAGATAATTTGTATAAATCCCTTTCTACTAAATTCTGAAATTGTTCCAATACAGGTGTGCGGGACATGATGGGATAAAATTCGGGGTTGGGGGTAGGGAAGGAAGGTTCTACATGGTTTCTAGATGTGGTCAATTGTTGTAATTCCGAGAGAGTGGAGAGGTCCCGGAAAGAGAATCCCTCCACTCTGTCGGAAACACCACCATGGGTGGGATACTGGGGTACCATGAGGGAAACATCATGATCGACAGTTGGTACAGATATGAATGCTGTATTCGAATCAAAAAAGTAATCAGAAAAATCATGGTCACCCGTGTCCAGACTACCACCGCCTCCCGCCTCCCCCTCCCTCCCCAAGTCCAGCACAAGTTCCTGAGTGGATCTCTGATCCTGAATCTTGGCAAAATGTTTTCGCACCGTAATGGAGCGGACAAAACGATTAACATCCAACATGGTTCTGTAGAAATCGAAAGAGCATGATGGAGAAAAAGATAATCCTTTAGAAAGTACCTTTAATTGCGGCTCAGACAGGATCCACGCAGAGAGGTTGAAGACCGGAATGCATGTTAGGTCGGTTTGACTTGATGTCTTCGGGTTCTCTTTACGGCCGTGATGTTTGCGGCCCCGGCGTCGTTTTTTGCAGACTTTGCTTTACGAGACTGAGGAAGAGGGGAAGACGCTGCTTCTGGAGTATGCGGAACAGACATCTCATTTGGCTCCGTTCCAGACATGGAATCCGCATCCGTTTCACTAAAGCTGACCCTTGCTGGTTTGTTGTTTCTGTTATATTTTTTATAATTTCTGTGATTTTTCAGGATAGACTTCGGAGTTGATTTGGTTGATCTGTTCTGTGGCCACTCATAGACATGGTTGGACTTATAGTCCTGCAGATCTCGAAGGAACTTGTTCTCCTTGGTTTGAGATATCAAAGTCTCCATTTTTACAATGTTCCCACTGATTTTTTGATTGAGGTCCACATAAGTGGGATGATTTTCGTACTTGGAGATAGAGTTCTGTAGTTCCGAAATTTTAGATGTAATCTCGGTTAAGGCAGTCTCCTCATGTTTGATAATGAGCTTGACAAACCTGAGGGATGAGTCATTTAACAGTTCTTCCCATTCTGCCTTAAACTGTTCGGAGAAGATCGTGGTTGGGAACTTTCTCAATCTAAGTCCTCTCGGGACCATATCACGCTCCACATATTTCTTTAGCGTAGACGAGTCCCACCATAGTTTAGTCTCCGAAACTAGTGATGTTTCCAAATCTGACATAAGAATTTTCAAATCCACTGCTTCATCAACGCTCACGTTACCTTTGCTGAAGATTTCAGTAATTCGGCTTGATCGGGCTAGGCGTTCCTCCACAGGTTTGAGGCAGATGTCTGCTGGCATTGCAGACTCCCTCTCTGTTTCTTTGGATTGTGGACACGCCATTTCCAGGAGCACGTTGCCAGGTCCAAATGATCCAATAGGTACAACAGGTGCGGCACAGCTCACTCGATTGCCCCTCCCGCTCACGGACCGGACCGGACCTCAGTCCATATAATAGTAGAAAGAAATGGAGTTGTCCAGAGCAGGATGTCAAGCAATGCAATATTTATTCAGCGGTAACTGTGGGTGATGACAAGGTGACGCGTTTCAGCTGCACTCAGCAGCCTTAGTCATACAAAACAATAGTGCAAATGGCTCGCTTATATGGGGGTGAAAAGATTGGGTCCGCCCTGATGGGAGTTTTCACTGGGCTTAACCCATTATTCACCTCCATCCAGCAAGTATAATACATATAGTAAAAAACGCACATATAATGTGAACAATAGTCAACATATTAAAACGCTTGAATTACAAGCAATGATGTAGAAAAAAACATACGTTAATACTAAAAATACAAAAGCAAATTACAAAATGTCAGATGACATATATACATGTGCGATCCCAAAATGGAAAAGGAAAAGACAGGGGGGAAATTTCCAAAAATAGAAAAATCTATATAGAGATAGCCCTATATAATATCATATGAATCTAAATGAATTCAAGTGACCTATATGGCTGTATATATTACCATAGGGCATGAAAAGCATAAGTTCGAAAAAATTTTTTGTTTCTTTTTTATGTTTATTATATTCCAATTATATAATATATATATATATGTATATATGTCATCTGACATTTTGTAATTTGCTTTTGTATTTTTAGTATTAACGTATGTTTTTTTCTACATCATTGCTTGTAATTCAAGCGTTTTAATATGTTGACTATTGTTCACATTATATGTGCGTTTTTTACTATATGTATTATACTTGCTGGATGGAGGTGAATAATGGGTTAAGCCCAGTGAAAACTCCCATCAGGGCGGACCCAATCTTTTCACCCCCATATAAGCGAGCCATTTGCACTATTGTTTTGTATGACTAAGGCTGCTGAGTGCAGCTGAAACGCGTCACCTTGTCATCACCCACAGTTACCGCTGAATAAATATTGCATTGCTTGACATCCTGCTCTGGACAACTCCATTTCTTTCTACTATTATATGGACTGAGGTCCGGTCCGGTCCGTGAGCGGGAGGGGCAATCGAGTGAGCTGTGCCGCACCTGTTGTACCTATTGGATCATTTGGACCTGGCAACGTGCTCCTGGAAATGGCGTGTCCACAATCCAAAGAAACAGAGAGGGAGTCTGCAATGCCAGCAGACATCTGCCTCAAACCTGTGGAGGAACGCCTAGCCCGATCAAGCCGAATTACTGAAATCTTCAGCAAAGGTAACGTGAGCGTTGATGAAGCAGTGGATTTGAAAATTCTTATGTCAGATTTGGAAACATCACTAGTTTCGGAGACTAAACTATGGTGGGACTCGTCTACGCTAAAGAAATATGTGGAGCGTGATATGGTCCCGAGAGGACTTAGATTGAGAAAGTTCCCAACCACGATCTTCTCCGAACAGTTTAAGGCAGAATGGGAAGAACTGTTAAATGACTCATCCCTCAGGTTTGTCAAGCTCATTATCAAACATGAGGAGACTGCCTTAACCGAGATTACATCTAAAATTTCGGAACTACAGAACTCTATCTCCAAGTACGAAAATCATCCCACTTATGTGGACCTCAATCAAAAAATCAGTGGGAACATTGTAAAAATGGAGACTTTGATATCTCAAACCAAGGAGAACAAGTTCCTTCGAGATCTGCAGGACTATAAGTCCAACCATGTCTATGAGTGGCCACAGAACAGATCAACCAAATCAACTCCGAAGTCTATCCTGAAAAATCACAGAAATTATAAAAAATATAACAGAAACAACAAACCAGCAAGGGTCAGCTTTAGTGAAACGGATGCGGATTCCATGTCTGGAACGGAGCCAAATGAGATGTCTGTTCCGCATACTCCAGAAGCAGCGTCTTCCCCTCTTCCTCAGTCTCGTAAAGCAAAGTCTGCAAAAAACGACGCCGGGGCCGCAAACATCACGGCCGTAAAGAGAACCCGAAGACATCAAGTCAAACCGACCTAACATGCATTCCGGTCTTCAACCTCTCTGCGTGGATCCTGTCTGAGCCGCAATTAAAGGTACTTTCTAAAGGATTATCTTTTTCTCCATCATGCTCTTTCGATTTCTACAGAACCATGTTGGATGTTAATCGTTTTGTCCGCTCCATTACGGTGCGAAAACATTTTGCCAAGATTCAGGATCAGAGATCCACTCAGGAACTTGTGCTGGACTTGGGGAGGGAGGGGGAGGCGGGAGGCGGTGGGAGTCTGGACACGGGTGACCATGATTTTTCTGATTACTTTTTTGATTCGAATACAGCATTCATATCTGTACCAACTGTCGATCATGATGTTTCCCTCATGGTACCCCAGTATCCCACCCATGGTGGTGTTTCCGACAGAGTGGAGGGATTCTCTTTCCGGGACCTCTCCACTCTCTCGGAATTACAACAATTGACCACATCTAGAAACCATGTAGAACCTTCCTTCCCTACCCCCAACCCCGAATTTTATCCCATCATGTCCCGCACACCTGTATTGGAACAATTTCAGAATTTAGTAGAAAGGGATTTATACAAATTATCTCGAAATGTCAAAATAATGAAACATAATTTAACAAAATGTGAAAAAGTGGCTCTGAAAGAATTGTCTGAAACCAGAGATATAGTGATTCGCGGAGCGGACAAAGGTGGAGGGGTTGTTGTATTGGATTCTAAATTATATAGAAAGCTCAATATGGACATTTTGTCGGATATAAATACATACAGAGTATTAAAAATGAATCCAACACCACAATTCAAATTGGTATTATACAATCTGGTAGATTTGGGAGTAAAAGATGGCCATTTCACGTCCAAGGAGGCAGATTATATTAAAATAACTAATCCCGTCATGGCAATTTTTCATTCGCTCCCTAAAATCCATAAGAATACATTTCCTCCCCAGATGCGTCCTATTGTAGCGGGGATTGGCTCTCTCAATGAGAGACTCTGTGAGTGGGTCGATTCCAGACTTCAGCCGTTGGTCCCTCTCATCCCGGGTTTCCTCCAAGACACCAGGGATGTCCTGGTTGCTATGGACAACATCCGGTGGGAACCCGGGATGAGATGGATAACAGCTGACGTCACCGCTCTGTATTCCGTGATTCCCCACAAGGAGGCATTGATTGCCCTGAGATGGTTTTTGTCCATTTATGCCCCATACTCCGGTGACCTGCAGAATTTCATTATTTTGGTGGTGGAATATTTACTTACCCACAATTTTTTTATGTTTTTTTTATGTTCGATGGAGAGTATTTTCTGCAGATCACCGGAGCATCTATGGGTGCTAAATTCTCGCCTTCATTGGCAAACATATACATGTGTTGGTGGGAAAGAAATTTTCTTTTTTCTCATGACAATCCATTTGGGGAGCACATCCTGTGGTATGGCCGGTACATAGACGACCTCCTGTTTATCGGGGGGTCGTCTATGCCGACAATGCAGCAGTTTGGACTGTACCTCAATCAGAATCCTTGCAACCTCAGATTCACACTTCATAGTGAGGAACATGAGGTTAGTTTCTTGGATCTGACATTGAGAGGTGATCCTTTGAATTATAGGGTCACCACCTTAACATACCGTAAAGAATTAGCTACCAATTCGATTTTGCAGGCAACATCGTGCCACCCACCGCATGTGGTCAAGAATCTCCCGGTAGGAGAAATGATTAGAGCCAGGAGGAACAACTCCACATTGGAGCTGTTCGAAAAAGAGGCGGAGGATATATCAATGAGGCTGGGTGAAAGAGGTTACCAGACTTGGTCATTGAACCGAGCCAAGGACATTGCTAGGAGAAAAAATAGGTCTGACTTGGTATATGGCACCAAAAAGCCATTATCACAAGTTCCTAAAAATAATAGTGAAGCTAAACCCCTTGTTTTTTCCACAAATTATAGCCAAGATTTCAAACCAATATGTAAAATAATTGAGAAATATTTACCAATGGTAGTTAATGATAGCCAATATAAAAAAATTTTTGAACATGGGTATAAATTTGTGTCACGGAGGGCCAGAACCATTGGCCAATGTGTTTCCCCGAGCTTGTTCATTTCTGGTGAAATCAAAAAACCAACTTGGCTGAATACCAAGGGCAATTTCAAATGTGGACATCTAAAATGTATTTGTTGTAAAATCATGAAGAATTCCAAAACCTTTATGTCCACAGTAACTGGAGAAACATTTGGCATGTCAGAATATATTAATTGCAACACGAGTCATGTGGTTTATTTAATGACATGCAACATCTGCCAGTTACAGTATGTGGGGTGCACCTCCAATCCCCTGAAGACTAGGACCAGAAAACACCTGTCGGACATCCCCCATTTCCAGACCCGACATCTTTCCATGGTCAGTAAGCATTTTGCCGAGAAACATGAGGGTGATTTTTCTGGTCTCAGCCTTCAGGGGATTGAGAGGGTCACCAATAATATTAGAGGAGGCAATATTAAGCAGAAATTATTGGATAGAGAAGTCTTCTGGATCATCAAACTTCAAACTAGGTGTCCCCTTGGTTTAAATTTAAGACAAGATGTCATTCTCCATTACTGATTTGCTGTTGTTTGTGTATGGAACTTAATATTTTTGGTCTTTCTTGGAGTTTTGGGGGGACAATTTTACATATGTTTATTTTTATATACATAGACTAATTCTCTTCCCCACAATCATTTCCCGCACATGTGACAATTGATAATTAATAGTATATATATAACTGAGCATTAAACAATATTCATACCACATGTGGGGATATGTTTGAGATAATTCAACTGTTCCGTATATCCATTTGCGATCCTATTATATAATTGGAATATAATAAACATAAAAAAATTTTTTTCGAACTTATGCTTTTCATGCCCTATGGTAATATATACAGCCATATAGGTCACTTGAATTCATTTAGATTCATATGATATTATATAGGGCTATCTCTATATAGATTTTTCTATTTTTGGAAATTTCCCCCCTGTCTTTTCCTTTTCCATTTTGGGATCGCACATGTATATATGTCATCTGACATTTTGTAATTTGCTTTTGTATTTTTAGTATTAACGTATGTTTTTTTCTACATCATTGCTTGTAATTCAAGCGTTTTAATATGTTGACTATTGTTCACATTATATGTGCGTTTTTTACTATATGTATTATACTTGCTGGATGGAGGTGAATAATGGGTTAAGCCCAGTGAAAACTCCCATCAGGGCGGACCCAATCTTTTCACCCCCATATAAGCGAGCCATTTGCACTATTGTTTTGTATGACTAAGGCTGCTGAGTGCAGCTGAAACGCGTCACCTTGTCATCACCCACAGTTACCGCTGAATAAATATTGCATTGCTTGACATCCTGCTCTGGACAACTCCATTTCTTTCTACAAAGATATCTCCTGTATGATGGTGACATAATATATTGTATATAATAATATAAAGATATCTCCTGTATGATGGGGACATAATATATTGTATATAATAATATAAAGATATCTCCTGTATGATGGGGACATAATATATTGTATATAATATAATAATATAAAGATATCTCCTGTATGATGGGGACATAATATATAGTATATAATATAATAATATAAAGATATCTCCTGTATGATGGGGACATAATATATTGTATATAATAATATAAAGATATCTCCTGTATGATGGGGACATAATATATTGTATATAATATAATAATATAAAGATATCTCCTGTATGATGGGGACATAATATATTGTATATAATAATATAAAGATATCTCCTGTATGATGGTGACATAATATATTGTATATAATAATATAAAGATATCTCCTGTATGATGGTGACATAATATATTGTATATAATAATATAAAGATATCTCCTGTATGTTGGTGACATAATATATTGTATATAATAATATAAAGATATCTCCTGTATGATGGTGACATAATATATTGTATATAATAATATAAAGATATCTCCTGTATGATGGGGACATAATATATTGTATATAATAATATATAGATATCTCCTGTATGATGGTGACATAATATATTGTATATAATAATATAAAGATATCTCCTGTATGATGGTGACATAATATATTGTATATAATAATATAAAGATATCTCCTGTATGATGGGGACATAATATATTGTATATAATAATATAAAGATATCTCCTGTATGATGGGGACATAATATATTGTATATAATATAAAGATATCTCCTGTATGATGGTGACATAATATATTGTATATAATAATATAAAGATATCTCCTGTATGATGGTGACATAATATATTGTATATAATAATATAAAGATATCTCCTGTATGATGGTGACATAATATATTGTATATAATAATATAAAGATATCTCCTGTATGATGGGGACATAATATATTGTATATAATAATATAAAGATATCTCCTGTATGATGGGGACATAATATATTGTATATAATAATATAAAGATATCTCCTGTATGATGGTGACATAATATATTGTATATAATAATAATATAAAGATATCTCCTGTATGATGGTGACATAATATATTGTATATAATAATATAAAGATATCTCCTGTATGATGGTGACATAATATATTGTATATAATAATATAAAGATATCTCCTGTATGATGGTGACATAATATATTGTATATAATAATATAAAGATATCTCCTGTATGATGGGGACATAATATATTGTATATAATATAATAATATAAAGATATCTTCTGTATGATGGGGACATAATATATTGTATATAATAATATAAAGATATCTCCTGTATGATGGTGACATAATATATTGTATATAATAATATAAAGATATCTCCTGTATGATGGTGACATAATATATTGTATATAATAATATAAAGATATGTTCTGTATGATGGGGACATAATATATTGTATATAATAATATAAAGATATCTCCTGTATGATGGGGACATAATATATTGTATATAATAATATAAAGATATCTCCTGTATGATGGGGACATAATATATTGTATATAATAATATAATAATATAAAGATATCTCCTGTATGATGTGAATATAAAGTAGACATATTGTATATGTGAATCAATATATAATTTATTTGGAATATCCATTTTCCTAATAAGCAGAGAGCTTCAAAGTAAAAAAAAATGCAAACTTTTCAATTTTTTCATCAAATTTTGGAATTTTTCACCAAGAAATGATACAAGTATCAACAAAATTTTACCACTAACATAAAGTAGAATATGTCATGAAAAAACAATCTCGGAATCAGAATGAAAGGTAAAAGCATCAGAGTTATTAACGCTTAAAGTGACAGTGGTCAGATGTGCAAAAAATGGCCGGGTCCTTAAGGTGAAAAATGGCCGGGTCCTTAAGGTGAAAAATGGCCGGGTCCTTAAGGTGAAAATTGTCTGGGTCCTTAAATGAGATCTGTAGTGCAATATAACTTATCCCCTATCAGAAGGACAGGGGATAAGTTATAGATCGAGGGGGGTCCGAGCACTGGGGCCCCCCGGGATCTCCTGGACGGGGCCGCAGCAGTATGCTGGAAAGGGGGCGTTCCGACCCCGCATGACGTGGCGGCCGACAAGCCCCCTCCATGTACCCCATAGAGATAGATGGAGGGGGCGTGTCTGCCGCTGCTTTCTGCTGGGGACAAAACGTCACTTTTTGCAGACTGCCGCGGCCCCGTCCAGGAGATCCCGGGGGGCCCAGCGCTCAGACCCCCCGCGATCTATAAGTTATCCCCCATCCTTTGGATAGGGGATAAATTATTTTGCGCTGGAGTACTCCTTTAAGGGGTTACAAAAGAAGGAGAGATAATTCTTATTAAAGTCTGATCTATGGACGGTTCTCTAGCAGTCACTGGTGAATATCCCGTATATATCTACAATACTGATATATTATGTGCAAAGCGTCAGAAATAGATAAAATCTTATTAGATAATATAAAGATATCTCCTGTATGATGGGGACATAATATATTGTATATAATAATAATATAAAGATATCTCCTGTATGATGGTGACATAATATATTGTATATAATATAATAATATAAAGATATCTCCTGTATGATGGGGACATAATATATTGTATATAATAATATAAAGATATCTCCTGTATGATGGTGACATAATATATTGTATATAATAATATAAAGATATCTCCTGTATGATGGTGACAGAATATATTGTATATAATAATATAAAGATATCTCCTGTATGATGGGGACATAATATATTGTATATAATAATATAAAGATATCTCCTGTATGATGGGGACATAATATATTGTATATAATAATATAAAGATATCTCCTGTATGATGGGGACATAATATATTGTATATAATAATAATATAAAGATATCTCCTGTATGATGGTGACATAATATATTGTATATAATAATAATATAAAGATATCTCCTGTATGATGGTGACATAATATATTGTATATAATAATATAAAGATATCTCCTGTATGATGGTGACATAATATATTGTATATAATAATATAAAGATATCTCCTGTATGATGGTGACATAATATATTGTATATAATAATATAAAGATATATCCTGTATGATGGGGACATAATATATTGTATATAATAATATAAAGATATCTCCTGTATGATGGTGACATAATATATTGTATATAATATAAAGATATCTCCTGTATGATGGTGACATAATATATTGTATATAATATAATAATATAAAGATATCTCCTGTATGATGGTGACATAATATATTGTATATAATAATATAAAGATATCTCCTGTATGATGGTAACATAATATATTGTATATAATAATATAAAGATATCTCCTGTATGATGGTGACATAATATATTGTATATAATAATATAAAGATATCTCCTGTATGATGGTGACATAATATATTGTATATAATATAATATAAAGATATCTCCTGTATGATGGTGACATAATATATTGTATATAATATAGTAATATAAAGATATCTCCTGTATGATGGTGACATAATATATTGTATATAATAATATAAAGATATCTCCTGTATGATGGTGACATAATATATTGTATATAATATAGTAATATAAAGATATCTCCTGTATGATGGGGACATAATATATTGTATATAATAATATAAAGATATCTCCTGTATGATGGTGACATAATATATTGTATATAATAATATAAAGATATCTCCTGTATGATGGGGACATAATATATTGTATAAAATAATATAAAGATATCTCCTGTATGATGGTGACATAATATATTGTATATAATATTATAAAGATATCTCCTGTATGATGGGGACATAATATATTGTATATAATAATATAAAGATATCTCCTGTATGATGGTGACATAATATATTGTATATAATAATAATATAAAGATATCTCCTGTATGATGGTGACATAATATATTGTATATAATAATATAAAGATATCTCCTGTATGATGTGAATATAAAGTAGACATATTGTATATGTGAATCAATATATAATTTATTTGGAATATCCATTTTCCTAATAAGCAGAGAGCTTCAAAGTAAAAAAAAATGCAAACTTTTCAATTTTTTCATCAAATTTTGGAATTTTTCACCAAGAAATGATACAAGTATCAACAAAATTTTACCACTAACATAAAGTAGAATATGTCACGAAAAAACAATCTCGGAATCAGAATGAAAGGTAAAAGCATCAGAGTTATTAACGCTTAAAGTGACAGTGGTCAGATGTGCAAAAAATGGCCGGGTCCTTAAGGTGAAAAATGGCCGGGTCCTTAAGGTGAAAAATGGCCGGGTCCTTAAGGTGAAAATTGTCTGGGTCCTTAAATGAGATCTGTAGTGCAATATAACTTATCCCCTATCAGAAGGACAGGGGATAAGTTATAGATCGAGGGGGGTCCGAGCACTGGGGCCCCCCGGGATCTCCTGGACGGGGCCGCAGCAGTATGCTGGAAAGGGGGCGTTCCGACCCCGCATGACGTGGCGGCCGACACGCCCCCTCCATGTACCCCATGGAGATAGATGGAGGGGGCGTGTCTGCCGCTGCTTTCTGCTGGGGACAAAACGTCACTTTTTGCAGACTGCCGCGGCCCCGTCCAGGAGATCCCGGGGGGCCCCAGCGCTCAGACCCCCCGCGATCTATAAGTTATCCCCCATCCTTTGGATAGGGGATAAATTATTTTGCGCTGGAGTACTCCTTTAAGGGGTTACAAAAGAAGGAGAGATAATTCTTATTAAAGTCTGATCTATGGACGGTTCTCTAGCAGTCACTGGTGAATATCCCGTATATATCTACAATACTGATATATTATGTGCAAAGCGTCAGAAATAGATAAAATCTTATTAGATAATATAAAGATATCTCCTGTATGATGGGGACATAATATATTGTATATAATAATAATATAAAGATATCTCCTGTATGATGGTGACATAATATATTGTATATAATATAATAATATAAAGATATCTCCTGTATGATGGGGACATAATATATTGTATATAATAATATAAAGATATCTCCTGTATGATGGTGACATAATATATTGTATATAATAATATAAAGATATCTCCTGTATGATGGTGACAGAATATATTGTATATAATAATATAAAGATATCTCCTGTATGATGGGGACATAATATATTGTATATAATAATATAAAGATATCTCCTGTATGATGGGGACATAATATATTGTATATAATAATATAAAGATATCTCCTGTATGATGGGGACATAATATATTGTATATAATAATAATATAAAGATATCTCCTGTATGATGGTGACATAATATATTGTATATAATAATAATATAAAGATATCTCCTGTATGATGGTGACATAATATATTGTATATAATAATAAAAAGATATCTCCTGTATGATGGTGACATAATATATTGTATATAATAATATAAAGATATCTCCTGTATGATGGTGACATAATATATTGTATATAATAATATAAAGATATATCCTGTATGATGGGGACATAATATATTGTATATAATAATATAAAGATATCTCCTGTATGATGGTGACATAATATATTGTATATAATATAAAGATATCTCCTGTATGATGGTGACATAATATATTGTATATAATATAATAATATAAAGATATCTCCTGTATGATGGTGACATAATATATTGTATATAATAATATAAAGATATCTCCTGTATGATGGTGACATAATATATTGTATATAATAATATAAAGATATCTCCTGTATGATGGTGACATAATATATTGTATATAATAATATAAAGATATCTCCTGTATGATGGTGACATAATATATTGTATATAATATAATATAAAGATATCTCCTGTATGATGGTGACATAATATATTGTATATAATATAGTAATATAAAGATATCTCCTGTATGATGGTGACATAATATATTGTATATAATAATATAAAGATATCTCCTGTATGATGGTGACATAATATATTGTATATAATATAGTAATATAAAGATATCTCCTGTATGATGGGGACATAATATATTGTATATAATAATATAAAGATATCTCCTGTATGATGGTGACATAATATATTGTATATAATAATATAAAGATATCTACTGTGTGATGGGGACATAATATATTGTATATAATAATATAAAGATATCTCCTGTATGATGGTGACATAATATATTGTATATAATAATATAAAGATATCTCCTGTATGATGGGGACATAATATATTGTATATAATAATATAAAGATATCTCCTGTATGATGGGGACATAATATATTGTATAAAATAATATAAAGATATCTCCTGTATGATGGTGACATAATATATTGTATATAATATTATAAAGATATCTCCTGTATGATGGGGACATAATATATTGTATATAATAATATAAAGATATCTCCTGTATGATGGTGACATAATATATTGTATATAATAATAATATAAAGATATCTCCTGTATGATGGTGACATAATATATTGTATATAATAATATAAAGATATCTCCTGTATGATGGTGACATAATATATTGTATATAATATAAAGATATCTCCTGTATGATGGGGACATAATATATTGTATATAATATAATAATATAAAGATATCTCCTGTATGATGGTGACATAATATATTGTATATAATAATATAAAGATATCTCCTGTATGATGGTGACATAATATATTGTATATAATAATATAAAGATATCTCCTGTATGATGGTGACATAATATATTGTATATAATATAAAGATATCTCCTGTATGATGGTGACATAATATATTGTATATAATAATACAAAGATATCTCCTGTATGATGGGGACATAATATATTGTATATAATAATATAAAGATATCTCCTGTATGATGGGGACATAATATATTGTATATAATAATATAAAGATATCTCCTGTATGATGGTGACATAATATATTGTATATAATAATATAAAGATATCTCCTGTATGATGGTGACATAATATATTGTATATAATATAATAATATAAAGATATCTCCTGTATGATGGTGACATAATATATTGTATATAATATAATAATTTAAAGATATCTCCTGTATGATGGGGACATAATATATTGTATATAATAATATAAAGATATCTCCTGTATGATGGGGACATAATATATTGTATATAATATAATAATATAAAGATATCTCCTGTATGATGGGGACATAATATATTGTATATAATATAATAATATAAAGATCTCTCCTGTATGATGGTGACATAATATATTGTATATAATAATATAAAGATATCTCCTGTATGATGGTGACATAATATATTGTATATAATAATATAAAGATATCTCCTGTATGATGGGGACATAATATATTGTATATAATAATATAAAGATATCTCCTGTATGATGGTGACATAATATATTGTATATAATATAATAATATAAAGATATCTCCTGTATGATGGTGACATAATATATTGTATATAATAATATAAAGATATCTCCTGTATGATGGGGACATAATATATTGTATATAATAATATAAAGATATCTCCTGTATGATGGTGACATAATATATTGTATATAATAATATAAAGATATCTCCTGTATGATGGTGACATAATATATTGTATATAATATAATAATATAAAGATATCTCCTGTATGATGGGGACATAATATATTGTATATAATAATATAAAGATATCTCCTGTATGATGAGGACATAATATATTGTATATAATAATATAAAGATATCTCCTGTATGATGGGGACATAATATATTGTATATAATAATATAAAGATATCTCCTGTATGATGGGGACATAATATATTGTATATAATAATATAAAGATATCTCCTGTATGATGGTGACATAATATATTGTATATAATAATATAAAGATATCTCCTGTATGATGGGGACATAATATATTGTATATAATATAATAATATAAAGATATCTCCTGTATGATGGGGACATAATATATTGTATATAATAATATAAAGATATCTCCTGTATGATGGGGACATAATATATTGTATATAATATAATAATATAAAGATATCTCCTGTATGATGGGGACATAATATATTGTATATAATATAATAATATAAAGATATCTCCTGTATGATGGAGACATAATATATTGTATATAATAATATAAAGATATCTCCTGTATGATGGTGACATAATATATTGTATATAATATAGTAATATAAAGATATCTCCTGTATGATGGGGACATAATATATTGTATATAATAATATAAAGATATCTCCTGTATGATGGTGACATAATATATTGTATATAATAATATAAAGATATCTCCTGTATGATGGTGACATAATATATTGTATATAATAATAATATAAAGATATCTCCTGTATGATGGTGACATAATATATTGTATATAATAATATAAAGATATCTCCAGTATGATGGTGACATAATATATTGTATATAATAATATAAAGATATCTCCTGTATGATGGTGACATAATATATTGTATATAATAATATAAAGATATCTCCTGTATGATGGGGACATAATATATTGTATATAATATAATAATATAAAGATATCTTCTGTATGATGGGGACATAATATATTGTATATAATAATATAAAGATATCTCCTGTATGATGGTGACATAATATATTGTATATAATAATATAAAGATATCTCCTGTATGATGGTGATATAATATATTGTATATAATAATATAAAGATATCTCCTGTATTATGGGGACATAATATATTGTATATAATAATATAAAGATATCTCCTGTATGATGGTGACATAATATATTGTATATAATAATATAAAGATATCTCCTGTATGATGGTGACATAATATATTGTATATAATAATAATATAAAGATATCTCCTGTATGATGGTGACAATATATTGTATATAATAATATAAAGATATCTCCTGTATGATGGTGACATAATATATTGTATATAATAATATAAAGATATCTCCTGTATGATGGTGACATAATATATTGTATATAATAATATAAAGATATCTCCTGTATGATGGTGACATAATATATTGTATATAATAATATAAAGATATCTCCTGTATGATGGTGACATAATATATTGTATATAATAATATAAAGATATCTCCTGTATGATGGTGACATAATATATTGTATATAATATAGTAATATAAAGATATCTCCTGTATGATGGGGACATAATATATTGTATATAATAATATAAAGATATCTCCTGTATGATGGTGACATAATATATTGTATATCATAATAATATAAAGATATCTCCTGTATGATGGTGACATAATATATTGTATATAATAATATAAAGATATCTCCTGTATGATGGTGACATAATATATTGTATATAATAATATAAAGATATCTCCTGTATGATGGTGACATAATATATTGTATATAATAATATAAAGATATCTCCTGTATGATGGTGACATAATATATTGTATATAATAATAATATAAAGATATCTCCTGTATGATGGTGACATAATATATTGTATATAATAATATAAAGATATCTCCTGTATGATGGTGACATAATATATTGTATATAATAATATAAAGATATCTCCTGTATGATGGTGACATAATATATTGTATATAATAATATAAAGATATCTCCTGTATGATGGTGACATAATATATTGTATATAATAATATAAAGATATCTCCTGTATGATGGGAACATAATATATTGTATATAATAATATAAAGATATCTCCTGTATGATGGGGACATAATATATTGTATATAGTAATATAAAGATATCTCCTGTATGATGGGGACATAATATATTGTATATAATATAATAATATAAAGATATCTCCTGTATGATGGTGACATAATATATTGTATATAATATAATAATATAAAGATATCTCCTATATGATGGTGACATAATATATTGTATATAATAATATAAAGATATCTCCTGTATGATGGTGACATAATATATTGTATATAATATAATAATATAAAGATATCTCCTGTATGATGGTGATATAATATATTGTATATAATAATATAAAGATATCTACTGTATGATGATGACATAATATATTGTATATAATAATATAAAGATATCTCCTGTATGATGGGGACATAATATATTGTATATAATAATATAAAGATATCTCCTGTATGATGGGGACATAATATATTGTATATAATAATATAAAGATATCTTCTGTATGATGGGGACATAATATATTGTATATAATATAATAATATAAAGATATCTCCTGTATGATGGGGACATAATATATTGTATATAATAATATAAAGATATCTCCTGTATGATGGTGACATAATATATTGTATATAATAATATAAAGATATCTCCTGTATGATGGTGACATAATATATTGTATATAATAATATAAAGATATCTCCTGTATGATGGTGACAGAATATATTGTATATAATAATATAATATAAAGATATCTCCTGTATGATGGTGACATAATATATTGTATATAATAATATAATATAAAGATATCTCCTGTATGATGGTGACATAATATATTGTATATAATATAATAATATAAAGATATCTCCTGTATGATGGTGACATTATATATTGTATATAATAATATAAAGATATCTCCTGTATGATGGGGACATAATATATTGTATATAATAATATAAAGATATCTCCTGTATGATGGTGACATAATATATTGTATATAATAATATAAAGATATCTCCTGTATGATGGTGACATAATATATTGTATATAATAATATAAAGATATCTCCTGTATGATGGTGACATAATATATTGTATATAATATAATAATATAAAGATATATCTCCTGTATGATGGTGACATAATATATTGTATATAATAATATAAAGATATCTCCTGTATGATGGGGACATAATATATTGTATATAATATAATAATATAAAGGTATCTCCTGTATGATGGGGACATAATATATTGTATATAATATAATAATATAAAGATATCTCCTGTATGATGGGGACATAATATATTGTATATAATAATATAAAGATATCTCCTGTATGATGGGGACATAATATATTGTATATAATAATATAAAGATATCTCCTGTATGATGGTGACATAATATATTGTATATAATAATATAAAGATATCTCCTGTATGATGGTGACATAATATATAGTATATAATAATATAAAGATATCTCCTGTATGATGGGGACATAATATATTGTATATAATAATATAAAGATATCTCCTGTATGATGGGGACATAATATATTGTATATAATAATATAAAGATATCTCCTGTATGATGGTGACATAATATATTGTATATAATAATATAAAGATATCTCCTGTATGATGGGGACATAATATATTGTATATAATATAATAATATAAAGATATCTCCTGTATGATGGTGACATAATATATTGTATATAATATAATAATATAAAGATATCTCCTATATGATGGTGACATAATATATTGTATATAATAATATAAAGATATCTCCTGTATGATGGTGACATAATATATTGTATATAATATAATAATATAAAGATATCTCCTGTATGATGGTGATATAATATATTGTATATAATAATATAAAGATATCTACTGTATGATGATGACATAATATATTGTATATAATAATATAAAGATATCTCCTGTATGATGGGGACATAATATATTGTATATAATAATATAAAGATATCTCCTGTATGATGGGGACATAATATATTGTATATAATAATATGAAGATATCTCCTGTATGATGGGGACATAATATATTGTATATAATATAATAATATAAAGATATCTCCTGTATGATGGGGACATAATATATTGTATATAATAATATAAAGATATCTCCTGTATGATGGTGACATAATATATTGTATATAATAATATAAAGATATCTCCTGTATGATGGTGACATAATATATTGTATATAATAATATAAAGATATCTCCTGTATGATGGTGACAGAATATATTGTATATAATAATATAATATAAAGATATCTCCTGTATGATGGTGACATAATATATTGTATATAATAATATAATATAAAGATATCTCCTGTATGATGGTGACATAATATATTGTATATAATATAATAATATAAAGATATCTCCTGTATGATGGTGACATAATATATTGTATATAATAATATAAAGATATCTCCTGTATGATGGGGACATAATATATTGTATATAATAATATAAAGATATCTCCTGTATGATGGGGACATAATATATTGTATATAATATAATAATATAAAGATATCTCCTGTATGATGGGGACATAATATATTGTATATAATAATATAAAGATATCTCCTGTATGATGGTGACATAATATATTGTATATAATAATATAAAGATATCTCCTGTATGATGGTGACATAATATATTGTATATAATAATATAAAGATATCTCCTGTATGATGGTGACAGAATATATTGTATATAATAATATAATATAAAGATATCTCCTGTATGATGGTGACATAATATATTGTATATAATAATATAATATAAAGATATCTCCTGTATGATGGTGACATAATATATTGTATATAATATAATAATATAAAGATATCTCCTGTATGATGGTGACATTATATATTGTATATAATAATATAAAGATATCTCCTGTATGATGGGGACATAATATATTGTATATAATAATATAAAGATATCTCCTGTATGATGGTGACATAATATATTGTATATAATAATATAAAGATATCTCCTGTATGATGGTGACATAATATATTGTATATAATAATATAAAGATATCTCCTGTATGATGGTGACATAATATATTGTATATAATATAATAATATAAAGATATATCTCCTGTATGATGGTGACATAATATATTGTATATAATAATATAAAGATATCTCCTGTATGATGGGGACATAATATATTGTATATAATATAATAATATAAAGGTATCTCCTGTATGATGGGGACATAATATATTGTATATAATATAATAATATAAAGATATCTCCTGTATGATGGGGACATAATATATTGTATATAATAATATAAAGATATCTCCTGTATGATGGGGACGTAATATATTGTATATAATAATATAAAGATATCTCCTGTATGATGGTGACATAATATATTGTATATAATAATATAAAGATATCTCCTGTATGATGGTGACATAATATATAGTATATAATAATATAAAGATATCTCCTGTATGATGGGGACATAATATATTGTATATAATAATATAAAGATATCTCCTGTATGATGGGGACATAATATATTGTATATAATAATATAAAGATATCTCCTGTATGATGGTGACATAATATATTGTATATAATAATATAAAGATATCTCCTGTATGATGGGGACATAATATATTGTATATAATATAATAATATAAAGATATCTCCTGTATGATGGTGACATAATATATTGTATATAATAATATAAAGATATCTCCTGTATGATGGTGACATAATATATTGTATATAATAATATAAAGATATCTCCTGTATGATGGGGACATAATATATTGTATATAATAATATAATATAAAGATATCTCCTGTATGATGGGGACATAATATATTGTATATAATAATATAAAGATATCTCCTGTATGATGGTGACATAATATATTGTATATAATAATATAAAGATATCTCCTGTATGATGGTGACATTATATATTGTATATAATATAATAATATAAAGATATCTCCTGTATGATGGTGACATAATATATTGTATATAATATAATAATATAAAGATATCTCCTGTATGATGGTGACATAATATATTGTATATAATAATATAAAGATATCTCCTGTATGATGGTGACATAATATATTGTATATAATAATATAATATAAAGATATCTCCTGTATGATGGGGACATAATATATTGTATATAATAATATAAAGATATCTCCTGTATGATGGGGACATAATATATTGTATATAATATAATAATATAAAGATATCTCCTGTATGATGGTGACATAATATATTGTATATAATATAATAATATAAAGATATCTCCTGTATGATGGTGACATAATATATTGTATATAATAATATAAAGATATCTCCTGTATGATGGGGACATAATATATTGTATATAATAATATAAAGATATCTCCTGTATGATGTGAATATAAAGTAGACATATTGTATATGTGAATCAATATATAATTTATTTGGAATATCCATTTTCCTAATAAGCAGAGAGCTTCAAAGTAAAAAAAATGCAAACTTTTCAATTTTTTCATCAAATTTTGGAATTTTTCACCAAGAAATGATACAAGTATCAACAAAATTTTACCACTAACATAAAGTAGAATATGTCACGAAAAAACAATCTCGGAATCAGAATGAAAGGTAAAAGCATCAGAGTTATTAAAGCTTAAAGTGACAGTGGTCAGATGTGCAAAAAATGGCCGGGTCCTTTAGGTGAAAAATGGCCGGGTCCTTAAGGTGAAAAATGGCCGGGTCCTTAAGGTGAAAATTGTCTGGGTCCTTAAATGAGATCTGTAGTGCAATATAACTTATCCCCTATCAGAAGGACAGGGGATAAGTTATAGATCGAGGGGGGTCCGAGCACTGGGGCACCCCGGGATCTCCTGGACGGGGCCGCAGCAGTATGCTGGAAAGGGGGCGTTCCGACCCCGCATGACGTGGCGGCCGACACGCCCCCTCCATGTACCCCATAGAGATAGATGGAGGGGGCGTGTCTGCCGCTGCTTTCTGCTGGGGACAAAACGTCACTTTCTGCAGACTGCCGCGGCCCCGTCCAGGAGATCCCGGGGGGCCCCAGCGCTCAGACCCCCCGCGATCTATAAGTTATCCCCCATCCTTTGGATAGGGGATAAATTATTTTGCGCTGGAGTACTCCTTTAAGGGGTTACAAAAGAAGGAGAGATAATTCTTATTAAAGTCTGATCTATGGACGGTTCTCTAGCAGTCACTGGTGAATATCCCGTATATATCTACAATACTGATATATTATGTGCAAAGCGTCAGAAATAGATAAAATCTTATTAGATAATATAAAGATATCTCCTGTATGATGGGGACATAATATATTGTATATAATAATAATATAAAGATATCTCCTGTATGATGGTGACATAATATATTGTATATAATATAATAATATAAAGATATCTCCTGTATGATGGGGACATAATATATTGTATATAATATAATAATATAAAGATATCTCCTGTATGATGGTGACATAATATATTGTATATAATAATATAAAGATATCTACTGTATGATGGTGACATAATATATTGTATATAATAATATAAAGATATCTCCTGTATGATGGGGACATAATATATTGTATATAATAATATAAAGATATCTCCTGTATGATGGTGACATAATATATTGTATATAATAATATAAAGATATCTCCTGTATGATGGGGACATAATATATTGTATATAATATAAAGATATCTCCTGTATGATGGTGACATAATATATTGTATATAATATATTAATATAAAGATGTCTCCTGTATGATGGTGACATAATATATTGTATATAATATAATAATATAAATATATCTCCTGTATGATGGTGACATAATATATTGTATATAATATATTAATATAAAGATGTCTCCTGTATGATGGTGACATAATATATTGTATATAATATAATAATATAAAGATATCTCCTGTATGATGGGGACATAATATATTGTATATAATAATATAAAGATATCTCCTGTATGATGGGGACATAATATATTGTATATAATAATATAAAGATATCTCCTGTATGATGGGGACATAATATATTGTATATAATATAATAATATAAAGATATCTCCTGTATGATGGGGACATAATATATAGTATATAATATAATAATATAAAGATATCTCCTGTATGATGGTGACATAATATATTGTATATAATAATATAAAGATATCTCCTGTATGATGGGGACATAATATATTGTATATAATAATATAAAGATATCTCCTGTATGATGGTGCCATAATATATTGTATATAATATAATAATATAAAGATATCTCCTGTATGATGGTGACATAATATATTGTATATAATAATATAAAGATATCTCCTGTATGATGGGGACATAATATATTGTATATAATAATATAAAGATATCTCCTGTATGATGGTGACATAATATATTGTATATAATAATATAAAGATATCTCCTGTATGATGGTGACATAATATATTGTATATAATAATATAAAGATATCTCCTGTATGATGGTGACATAATATATTGTATATAATAATATATAGATATCTCCTGTATGATGGTGACATAATATATTGTATATAATAATATAAAGATATCTCCTGTATGATGGTGACATAATATATTGTATATAATAATATAAAGATATCTCCTGTATGATGGTGACATAATATATTGTATATAATAATATAAAGATATCTCCTGTATGATGGTGACATAATATATTGTATATAATATAATAATATAAAGATATCTCCTGTATGATGGTGCCATAATATATTGTATATAATATAATAATATAAAGATATCTCCTGTATGATGGTGACATAATATATTGTATATAATAATATAAAGATATCTCCTGTATGATGGTGACATAATATATTGTATATAATAATATAAAGATATCTCCTGTATGATGGGGACATAATATATTGTATATAATATAAAGATATCTCCTGTATGATGGGGACATAATATATTGTATATAATAATATAAAGATATCTCCTGTATGATGGGGACATAATATATTGTATATAATAATATAAAGATATCTCCTGTATGATGGGGACATAATATATTGTATATAATAATATAAAGATATCTCCTGTATGATGTGAATATAAAGTAGACATATTGTATATGTGAATCAATATATAATTTATTTGGAATATCTATTTTCCTAATAAGCAGAGAGCTTCAAAGTAAAAAAAAAAAAAAGCAAACTTTTCAATTTTTTCATCAAATTTTGGAATTTTTCACCAAGAAATGATACAAGTATCAACAAAATTTTACCACTAACATAAAGTAGAATATGTCACGAAAAAACAATCTCTGAATCAGAATGAAAGGTAAAAGCATCAGAGTTATTAACGCTTAAAGTGACAGTGGTCAGATGTGCAAAAAATGGCCGGGTCCTTAAGGTGAAAAATGGCCGGGTCCTTAAGGTGAAAAATGGCCGGGTCCTTAAGGTGAAAATTGTCTGGGTCCTTAAATGAGATCTGTAGTGCAATATAACTTATCCCCTATCAGAAGGACAGGGGATAAGTTATAGATCGAGGGGGGTCCGAGCACTGGGGCCCCCCGGGATCTCCTGGACGGGGCCGCAGCAGTATGCTGGAAAGGGGGCGTTCCGACCCCGCATGACGTGGCGGCCGACACGCCCCCTCCATGTACCCCATAGAGATAGATGGAGGGGGCGTGTCTGCCGCTGCTTTCTGCTGGGGACAAAACGTCACTTTCTGCAGACTGCCGCGGCCCCGTCCAGGAGATCCCGGGGGGCCACAGCGCTCAGACCCCCCGCGATCTATAAGTTATCCCCCATCCTTTGGATAGGGGATAAATTATTTTGCGCTGGAGTACTCCTTTAAGGGGTTACAAAAGAAGGAGAGATAATTCTTATTAAAGTCTGATCTATGGACGGTTCTCTAGCAGTCACTGGTGCATATCCCGTATATATCTACAATACTGATATATTATGTGCAAAGCGTCAGAAATAGATAAAATCTTATTAGATAATATAAAGATATCTCCTGTATGATGGGGACATAATATATTGTATATAATAATAATATAAAGATATCTCCTGTATGATGGTGACATAATATATTGTATATAATAATATAAAGATATCTCCTGTATGATGGAGACATAATATATTGTATATAATAATAATATAAAGATATCTCCTGTATGATGGTGACATAATATATTGTATATAATAATAATATAAAGATATCTCCTGTATGATGGTGACATAATATATTGTATATAATATAATAATATAAAGATATCTCCTGTATGATGGGGACATAATATATTGTATATAATAATATAAAGATATCTCCTGTATGATGGTGACATAATATATTGTATATAATAATATAAAGATATATCCTGTATGATGGGGACATAATATATTGTATATAATAATATAAAGATATCTCCTGTATGATGGTGACATAATATATTGTATATAATATAAAGATATCTCCTGTATGATGGTGACATAATATATTGTATATAATATAATAATATAAAGATATCTCCTGTATGATGGTGACATAATATATTGTATATAATATATTAATATAAAGATGTCTCCTGTATGATGGTGACATAATATATTGTATATAATATAATAATATAAAGATATCTCCTGTATGATGGGGACATAATATATTGTATATAATAATATAAAGATATCTCCTGTATGATGGGGACATAATATATTGTATATAATAATATAAAGATATCTCCTGTATGATGGGGACATAATATATTGTATATAATATAATAATATAAAGATATCTCCTGTATGATGGGGACATAATATATAGTATATAATATAATAATATAAAGATATCTCCTGTATGATGGTGACATAATATATTGTATATAATAATATAAAGATATCTCCTGTATGATGGGGACATAATATATTGTATATAATAATATAAAGATATCTCCTGTATGATGGTGCCATAATATATTGTATATAATATAATAATATAAAGATATCTCCTGTATGATGGTGACATAATATATTGTATATAATAATATAAAGATATCTCCTGTATGATGGGGACATAATATATTGTATATAATAATATAAAGATATCTCCTGTATGATGGTGACATAATATATTGTATATAATAATATAAAGATATCTCCTGTATGATGGTGACATAATATATTGTATATAATAATATAAAGATATCTCCTGTATGATGGTGACATAATATATTGTATATAATAATATATAGATATCTCCTGTATGATGGTGACATAATATATTGTATATAATAATATAAAGATATCTCCTGTATGATGGTGACATAATATATTGTATATAATAATATAAAGATATCTCCTGTATGATGGTGACATAATATATTGTATATAATAATATAAAGATATCTCCTGTATGATGGTGACATAATATATTGTATATAATATAATAATATAAAGATATCTCCTGTATGATGGTGCCATAATATATTGTATATAATATAATAATATAAAGATATCTCCTGTATGATGGTGACATAATATATTGTATATAATAATATAAAGATATCTCCTGTATGATGGTGACATAATATATTGTATATAATAATATAAAGATATCTCCTGTATGATGGGGACATAATATATTGTATATAATATAAAGATATCTCCTGTATGATGGGGACATAATATATTGTATATAATAATATAAAGATATCTCCTGTATGATGGGGACATAATATATTGTATATAATAATATAAAGATATCTCCTGTATGATGGGGACATAATATATTGTATATAATAATATAAAGATATCTCCTGTATGATGTGAATATAAAGTAGACATATTGTATATGTGAATCAATATATAATTTATTTGGAATATCTATTTTCCTAATAAGCAGAGAGCTTCAAAGTAAAAAAAAAAAAAAGCAAACTTTTCAATTTTTTCATCAAATTTTGGAATTTTTCACCAAGAAATGATACAAGTATCAACAAAATTTTACCACTAACATAAAGTAGAATATGTCACGAAAAAACAATCTCTGAATCAGAATGAAAGGTAAAAGCATCAGAGTTATTAACGCTTAAAGTGACAGTGGTCAGATGTGCAAAAAATGGCCGGGTCCTTAAGGTGAAAAATGGCCGGGTCCTTAAGGTGAAAAATGGCCGGGTCCTTAAGGTGAAAATTGTCTGGGTCCTTAAATGAGATCTGTAGTGCAATATAACTTATCCCCTATCAGAAGGACAGGGGATAAGTTATAGATCGAGGGGGGTCCGAGCACTGGGGCCCCCCGGGATCTCCTGGACGGGGCCGCAGCAGTATGCTGGAAAGGGGGCGTTCCGACCCCGCATGACGTGGCGGCCGACACGCCCCCTCCATGTACCCCATAGAGATAGATGGAGGGGGCGTGTCTGCCGCTGCTTTCTGCTGGGGACAAAACGTCACTTTCTGCAGACTGCCGCGGCCCCGTCCAGGAGATCCCGGGGGGCCACAGCGCTCAGACCCCCCGCGATCTATAAGTTATCCCCCATCCTTTGGATAGGGGATAAATTATTTTGCGCTGGAGTACTCCTTTAAGGGGTTACAAAAGAAGGAGAGATAATTCTTATTAAAGTCTGATCTATGGACGGTTCTCTAGCAGTCACTGGTGCATATCCCGTATATATCTACAATACTGATATATTATGTGCAAAGCGTCAGAAATAGATAAAATCTTATTAGATAATATAAAGATATCTCCTGTATGATGGGGACATAATATATTGTATATAATAATAATATAAAGATATCTCCTGTATGATGGTGACATAATATATTGTATATAATAATATAAAGATATCTCCTGTATGATGGAGACATAATATATTGTATATAATAATAATATAAAGATATCTCCTGTATGATGGTGACATAATATATTGTATATAATAATAATATAAAGATATCTCCTGTATGATGGTGACATAATATATTGTATATAATATAATAATATAAAGATATCTCCTGTATGATGGGGACATAATATATTGTATATAATAATATAAAGATATCTCCTGTATGATGGTGACATAATATATTGTATATAATAATATAAAGATATATCCTGTATGATGGGGACATAATATATTGTATATAATAATATAAAGATATCTCCTGTATGATGGTGACATAATATATTGTATATAATATAAAGATATCTCCTGTATGATGGTGACATAATATATTGTATATAATATAATAATATAAAGATATCTCCTGTATGATGGTGACATAATATATTGTATATAATATAATATAAAGATATCTCCTGTATGATGGTGACATAATATATTGTATATAATATAGTAATATAAAGATATCTCCTGTATGATGGTGACATAATATATTGTATATAATATAGTAATATAAAGATATCTCCTGTATGATGGTGACATAATATATTGTATATAATATAGTAATATAAAGATATCTCCTGTATGATGGGGACATAATATATTGTATATAATAATATAATAATATAAAGATATCTCCTGTATGATGGTGACATAATATATTGTATATAATAATATAAAGATATCTCCTGTATGATGGGGACATAATATATTGTATATAATAATAATATAAAGATATCTCCTGTATGATGGTGACATAATATATTGTATATAATAATATAAAGATATCTCCTGTATGATGGGGACATAATATATTGTATATAATAATATAAAGATATCTCCTGTATGATGGTGACATAATATATTGTATATAATAATAATATAAAGATATCTCCTGTATGATGGTGACATAATATATTGTATATAATAATATAAAGATATCTCCTGTATGATGGTGACATAATATATTGTATATAATAATATAAAGATATCTCCTGTATGATGGTGACATAATATATTGTATATAATAATATAAAGATATCTCCTGTATGATGGGGACATAATATATTGTATATAATAATATAAAGATATCTCCTGTATGATGGTGACATAATATATTGTATATAATAATATAAAGATATCTCCTGTATTATGGTGACATAATATATTGTATATAATAATATAAAGATATCTACTGTATGATGGTGACATAATATATTGTATATAATAATATAAAGATATCTCCTATATGATGGTGACATAATATATTGTATATAATAATATAAAGATATCTCCTGTATGATGGGGACATAATATATTGTATATAATAATAATATAAAGATATCTCCTGTATGATGGTGACAAAATATATTGTATATAATAATATAAAGATATCTCCTGTATGATGGGGACATAATATATTGTATATAATAATATAAAGATATCTCCTGTATGATGGTGACATAATATATTGTATATAATAATATAAAGATATCTCCTGTATGATGGTGACATAATATATTGTATATAATAATATAAAGATATCTCCTGTATGTTGGTGACATAATATATTGTATATAATAATATAAAGATATCTCCTGTATGATGGTGACATAATATATTGTATATAATAATATAAAGATATCTCCTGTATGATGGTGACATAATATATTGTATATAGTAATATAAAGATATCTCCTGTATGATGGGGACATAATATATTGTATATAATATAATAATATAAAGATATCTCCTGTATGATGGTGACATAATATATTGTATATAATAATATAAAGATATCTCCTATATGATGGTGACATAATATATTGTATATAATAATATAAAGATATCTCCTGTATGATGGTGACATAATATATTGTATATAATAATATTAAGATATCTCCTGTATGATGGTGACATAACATATTGTATATAATATAATAAAATAAAGATATCTCCTGTATGATGGTGACATAATATATTGTATATAATAATATAAAGATATCTCCTGTATGATGGTGACATAATATATTGTATATAATAATATAAAGATATCTCCTGTATGATGGTGACATAATATATTGTATATAATAATATAAAGATATCTCCTGTATGATGGTGACATAATATATTGTATATAATATAATAATATAAAGATATCTCCTGTATGATGGTGCCATAATATATTGTATATAATATAATAATATAAAGATATCTCCTGTATGATGGTGACATAATATATTGTATATAATAATATAAAGATATCTCCTGTATGATGGTGACATAATATATTGTATATAATAATATAAAGATATCTCCTGTATGATGGGGACATAATATATTGTATATAATATAAAGATATCTCCTGTATGATGGGGACATAATATATTGTATATAATAATATAAAGATATCTCCTGTATGATGGGGACATAATATATTGTATATAATAATATAAAGATATCTCCTGTATGATGGGGACATAATATATTGTATATAATAATATAAAGATATCTCCTGTATGATGTGAATATAAAGTAGACATATTGTATATGTGAATCAATATATAATTTATTTGGAATATCTATTTTCCTAATAAGCAGAGAGCTTCAAAGTAAAAAAAAAAAAAAGCAAACTTTTCAATTTTTTCATCAAATTTTGGAATTTTTCACCAAGAAATGATACAAGTATCAACAAAATTTTACCACTAACATAAAGTAGAATATGTCACGAAAAAACAATCTCGGAATCAGAATGAAAGGTAAAAGCATCAGAGTTATTAACGCTTAAAGTGACAGTGGTCAGATGTGCAAAAAATGGCCGGGTCCTTAAGGTGAAAAATGGCCGGGTCCTTAAGGTGAAAAATGGCCGGGTCCTTAAGGTGAAAATTGTCTGGGTCCTTAAATGAGATCTGTAGTGCAATATAACTTATCCCCTATCAGAAGGACAGGGGATAAGTTATAGATCGAGGGGGGTCCGAGCACTGGGGCCCCCCGGGATCTCCTGGACGGGGCCGCAGCAGTATGCTGGAAAGGGGGCGTTCCGACCCCGCATGACGTGGCGGCCGACACGCCCCCTCCATGTACCCCATAGAGATAGATGGAGGGGGCGTGTCTGCCGCTGCTTTCTGCTGGGGACAAAACGTCACTTTCTGCAGACTGCCGCGGCCCCGTCCAGGAGATCCCGGGGGGCCCCAGCGCTCAGACCCCCCGCGATCTATAAGTTATCCCCCATCCTTTGGATAGGGGATAAATTATTTTGCGCTGGAGTACTCCTTTAAGGGGTTACAAAAGAAGGAGAGATAATTCTTATTAAAGTCTGATCTATGGACGGTTCTCTAGCAGTCACTGGTGAATATCCCGTATATATCTACAATACTGATATATTATGTGCAAAGCGTCAGAAATAGATATAATCTTATTAGATAATATTAAGATATCTCCTGTATGATGGGGACATAATATATTGTATATAATAATAATATAAAGATATCTCCTGTATGATGGTGACATAATATATTGTATATAATATAATAATATAAAGATATCTCCTGTATGATGGTGACATAATATATTGTATATAATAATATAAAGATATCTCCAGTATGATGGTGACATAATATATTGTATATAATAATATAAAGATATTTCCTGTATGATGGTGACATAATATATTGTATATAATAATATAAAGATATCTCCTGTATGATGGGGACATAATATATTGTATATAATATAATAATATAAAGATATCTCCTGTATGATGGGGACATAATATATTGTATATAATAATATAAAGATATCTCCTGTATGATGGTGACATAATATATTGTATATAATAATATAAAGATATATCCTGTATGATGGGGACATAATATATTGTATATAATAATATAAAGATATCTCCTGTATGATGGTGACATAATATATTGTATATAATAATATAAAGATATATCCTGTATGATGGGGACATAATATATTGTATATAATAATATAAAGATATCTCCTGTATGATGGTGACATAATATATTGTATATAATATAAAGATATCTCCTGTATGATGGTGACATAATATATTGTATATAATATAATAATATAAAGATATCTCCTGTATGATGGTGACATAATATATTGTATATAATATAATATAAAGATATCTCCTGTATGATGGTGACATAATATATTGTATATAATATAGTAATATAAAGATATCTCCTGTATGATGGGGACATAATATATTGTATATAATATAGTAATATAAAGATATCTCCTGTATGATGGGGACATAATATATTGTATATAATAATATAATAATATAAAGATATCTCCTGTATGATGGTGACATAATATATTGTATATAATAATATAAAGATATCTCCTGTATGATGGTGACATAATATATTGTATATAATATAATAATATAAAGATCTCTCCTGTATGATGGTGACATAATATATTGTATATAATAATATAAAGATATCTCCTGTATGATGGTGACATAATATATTGTATATAATAATATAAAGATATCTCCTGTATGATGGTGACATAATATATTGTATATAATATAATAATATAAAGATATATCTCCTGTATGATGGTGACATAATATATTGTATATAATAATATAAAGATATCTCCTGTATGATGGGGACATAATATATTGTATATAATATAATAATATAAAGGTATCTCCTGTATGATGGGGACATAATATATTGTATATAATATAATAATATAAAGATATCTCCTGTATGATGGTGACATAATATATTGTATATAATATAATATAAAGATATCTCCTGTATGATGGTGACATAATATATTGTATATAATATAGTAATATAAAGATATCTCCTGTATGATGGGGACATAATATATTGTATATAATATAGTAATATAAAGATATCTCCTGTATGATGGGGACATAATATATTGTATATAATAATATAATAATATAAAGATATCTCCTGTATGATGGTGACATAATATATTGTATATAATAATATAAAGATATCTCCTGTATGATGGTGACATAATATATTGTATATAATATAATAATATAAAGATCTCTCCTGATTGATGGTGACATAATATATTGTATATAATAATATAAAGATATCTCCTGTATGATGGTGACATAATATATTGTATATAATAATATAAAGATATCTCCTGTATGATGGTGACATAATATATTGTATATAATATAATAATATAAAGATATATCTCCTGTATGATGGTGACATAATATATTGTATATAATAATATAAAGATATCTCCTGTATGATGGGGACATAATATATTGTATATAATATAATAATATAAAGGTATCTCCTGTATGATGGGGACATAATATATTGTATATAATATAATAATATAAAGATATCTCCTGTATGATGGGGACATAATATATTGTATATAATAATATAAAGATATCTCCTGTATGATGGGGACATAATATATTGTATATAATAATATAAAGATATCTCCTGTATGATGGGGACATAATATATTGTATATAATAATATAAAGATATCTCCTGTATGATGGTGACAAAATATATTGTATATAATAATATAAAGATATCTCCTGTATGATGGTGACATAATATATTGTATATAATAATATAAAGATATCTCCTGTATGATGGGGACATAATATATTGTATATAATAATATAAAGATATCTCCTGTATGATGGTGATATAATATATTGTATATAATAATATAAAGATATCTCCTGTATGATGGGGACATAATATATTGTATATAATAATATAAAGATATCTCCTGTATGATGGTGACATAATATATTGTATATAATAATATAAAGATATCTCCTGTATGATGGGGACATAATATATTGTATATAATATAATAATATAAAGAAATCTCCTGTATGATGGTGACATAATATATTGTATATAATAATATAAAGATATCTCCTGTATGATGGGGACATAATATATTGTATATAATAATATAATATAAAGATATCTCCTGTATGATGGGGACATAATATATTGTATATAATAATATAAAGATATCTCCTGTATGATGGTGACATAATATATTGTATATAATAATATAAAGATATCTCCTGTATGATGGTGACATAATATATTGTATATAATATAATAATATAAAGATATCTCCTGTATGATAGTGACATAATATATTGTATATAATAATATAAAGATATCTCCTGTATGATGGTGACATAATATATTGTATATAATATAATAATATAAAGATATCTCCTGTATGATGGTGACATAATATATTGTATATAATATAGTAATATAAAGATATCTCCTGTATGATGGGGACATAATATATTGTATATAATAATATAAAGATATCTCCTGTATGATGGGGACATAATATATTGTATATAATAATATAAAGATATCTCCTGTATGATGGGGACATAATATATTGTATATAATAATATAAAGATATCTCCTGTATGATGTGAATATAAAGTAGACATATTGTATATGTGAATCAATATATAATTTATTTGGAATATCCATTTTCCTAATAAGCAGAGAGCTTCAAAGTAAAAAAAATGCAAACTTTTCAATTTTTTCATCAAATTTTGGAATTTTTCACCAAGAAATGATACAAGTATCAACAAAATTTTACCACTAACATAAAGTAGAATATGTCACGAAAAAACAATCTCGGAATCAGAATGAAAGGTAAAAGCATCAGAGTTATTAACGCTTAAAGTGACAGTGGTCAGATGTGCAAAAAATGGCCGGGTCCTTAAGGTGAAAAATGGCCGGGTCCTTAAGGTGAAAAATGGCCGGGTCCTTAAGGTGAAAATTGTCTGGGTCCTTAAATGAGATCTGTAGTGCAATATAACTTATCCCCTATCAGAAGGACAGGGGATAAGTTATAGATCGAGGGGGGTCCGAGCACTGGGGCACCCCGGGATCTCCTGGACGGGGCCGCAGCAGTATGCTGGAAAGGGGGCGTTCCGACCCCGCATGACGTGGCGGCCGACACGCCCCCTCCATGTACCCCATAGAGATAGATGGAGGGGGCGTGTCTGCCGCTGCTTTCTGCTGGGGACAAAACGTCACTTTCTGCAGACTGCCGCGGCCCCGTCCAGGAGATCCCGGGGGGCCCCAGCGCTCAGACCCCCCGCGATCTATAAGTTATCCCCCATCCTTTGGATAGGGGATAAATTATTTTGCGCTGGAGTACTCCTTTAAGGGGTTACAAAAGAAGGAGAGATAATTCTTATTAAAGTCTGATCTATGGACGGTTCTCTAGCAGTCACTGGTGAATATCCCGTATATATCTACAATACTGATATATTATGTGCAAAGCGTCAGAAATAGATAAAATCTTATTAGATAATATAAAGATATCTCCTGTATGATGGGGACATAATATATTGTATATAATAATAATATAAAGATATCTCCTGTATGATGGTGACATAATATATTGTATATAATAATATAAAGATATCTCCTGTATGATGGAGACATAATATATTGTATATAATAATAATATAAAGATATCTCCTGTATGATGGTGACATAATATATTGTATATAATATAATAATATAAAGATATCTCCTGTATGATGGGGACATAATATATTGTATATAATATAATAATATAAAGATATCTCCTGTATGATGGGGACATAATATATTGTATATAATAATATAAAGATATCTCCTGTATGATGGTGACATAATATATTGTATATAATAATATAAAGATATATCCTGTATGATGGGGACATAATATATTGTATATAATAATATAAAGATATCTCCTGTATGATGGTGACATAATATATTGTATATAATATAAAGATATCTCCTGTATGATGGTGACATAATATATTGTATATAATATAATAATATAAAGATATCTCCTGTATGATGGTGACATAATATATTGTATATAATATAATATAAAGATATCTCCTGTATGATGGTGACATAATATATTGTATATAATATAGTAATATAAAGATATCTCCTGTATGATGGTGACATAATATATTGTATATAAGATAGTAATATAAAGATATCTCCTGTATGATGGTGACATAATATATTGTATATAATATAATAATATAAAGATATCTCCTGTATGATGGGGACATAATATATTGTATATAATAATATAATAATATAAAGATATCTCCTGTATGATGGTGACATAATATATTGTATATAATAATATAAAGATATCTCCTGTATGATGGTGACATAATATATTGTATATAATATAATAATATAAAGATCTCTCCTGTATGATGGTGACATAATATATTGTATATAATAATATAAAGATATCTCCTGTATGATGGGGACATAATATATTGTATATAATAATATAAAGATATCTCCTGTATGATGGTGACATAATATATTGTATATAATAATAATATAAAGATATCTCCTGTATGATGGTGACATAATATATTGTATATAATATAATAATATAAAGATATCTCCTGTATGATGGTGACATTATATATTGTATATAATAATATAAAGATATCTCCTGTATGATGGTGACATAATATATTGTATATAATAATATAAAGATATCTCCTGTATGATGGTGACATAATATATTGTATATAATAATATAAAGATATCTCCTGTATGATGGGGACATAATATATTGTATATAATAATATAAAGATATCTCCTGTATGATGGTGACATAATATATTGTATATAATAATATAAAGATATCTCCTATATGATGGTGACATAATATATTGTATATAATAATATAAAGATATCTCCTGTATGATGGGGACATAATATATTGTATATAATAATAATATAAAGATATCTCCTGTATGATGGTGACATAATATATTGTATATAATAATATAAAGATATCTCCTGTATGATGGGGACATAATATATTGTATATAATAATATAAAGATATCTCCTGTATGATGGTGACATAATGTATTGTATATAATAATATAAAGATATCTCCTGTATGATGGTGACATAATATATTGTATATAATAATATAAAGATATCTCCTGTATGTTGGTGACATAATATATTGTATATAATAATATAAAGATATCTCCTGTATGATGGTGACATAATATATTGTATATAATAATATAAAGATATCTCCTGTATGATGGTGACATAATATATTGTATATAGTAATATAAAGATATCTCCTGTATGATGGGAACATAATATATTGTATATAATATAATAATATAAAGATATCTCCTGTATGATGGTGACATAATATATTGTATATAATAATATAAAGATATCTCCTATATGATGGTGACATAATATATTGTATATAATAATATAAAGATATCTCCTGTATGATGGTGACATAATATATTGTATATAATAATATAAAGATATCTCCTGTATGATGGTGACATAACATATTGTATATAATATAATAAAATAAAGATATCTCCTGTATGATGGGGACATAATATATTGTATATAATAATATAAAGATATCTCCTGTATGATGGTGACATAATATATTGTATATAATAATATAAAGATATCTCCTGTATGATGGTGACATAATATATTGTATATAATATAATAATATAAAGATATCTCCTGTATGATGGTGCCATAATATATTGTATATAATATAATAATATAAAGATATCTCCTGTATGATGGTGACATAATATATTGTATATAATAATATAAAGATATCTCCTGTATGATGGTGACATAATATATTGTATATAATAATATAAAGATATCTCCTGTATGATGGGGACATAATATATTGTATATAATATAAAGATATCTCCTGTATGATGGGGACATAATATATTGTATATAATAATATAAAGATATCTCCTGTATGATGGGGACATAATATATTGTATATAATAATATAAAGATATCTCCTGTATGATGGGGACATAATATATTGTATATAATAATATAAAGATATCTCCTGTATGATGTGAATATAAAGTAGACATATTGTATATGTGAATCAATATATAATTTATTTGGAATATCTATTTTCCTAATAAGCAGAGAGCTTCAAAGTAAAAAAAAAAAAAAGCAAACTTTTCAATTTTTTCATCAAATTTTGGAATTTTTCACCAAGAAATGATACAAGTATCAACAAAATTTTACCACTAACATAAAGTAGAATATGTCACGAAAAAACAATCTCGGAATCAGAATGAAAGGTAAAAGCATCAGAGTTATTAACGCTTAAAGTGACAGTGGTCAGATGTGCAAAAAATGGCCGGGTCCTTAAGGTGAAAAATGGCCGGGTCCTTAAGGTGAAAAATGGCCGGGTCCTTAAGGTGAAAATTGTCTGGGTCCTTAAATGAGATCTGTAGTGCAATATAACTTATCCCCTATCAGAAGGACAGGGGATAAGTTATAGATCGAGGGGGGTCCGAGCACTGGGGCCCCCCGGGATCTCCTGGACGGGGCCGCAGCAGTATGCTGGAAAGGGGGCGTTCCGACCCCGCATGACGTGGCGGCGGACACGCCCCCTCCATGTACCCCATAGAGATAGATGGAGGGGGCGTGTCTGCCGCTGCTTTCTGCTGGGGACAAAACGTTACTTTCTGCAGACTGCCGCGGCCCCGTCCAGGAGATCCCGGGGGGCCCCAGCGCTCAGACCCCCCGCGATCTATAAGTTATCCCCCATCCTTTGGATAGGGGATAAATTATTTTGCGCTGGAGTACTCCTTTAAGGGGTTACAAAAGAAGGAGAGATAATTCTTATTAAAGTCTGATCTATGGACGGTTCTCTAGCAGTCACTGGTGAATATCCCGTATATATCTACAATACTGATATATTATGTGCAAAGCGTCAGAAATAGATATAATCTTATTAGATAATATTAAGATATCTCCTGTATGATGGGGACATAATATATTGTATATAATAATAATATAAAGATATCTCCTGTATGATGGTGACATAATATATTGTATATAATATAATAATATAAAGATATCTCCTGTATGATGGGGACATAATATATTGTATATAATATAATAATATAAAGATATCTCCTGTATGATGGGGACATAATATATTGTATATAATAATATAAAGATATCTCCTGTATGATGGTGACATAATATATTGTATATAATAATATAAAGATATATCCTGTATGATGGGGACATAATATATTGTATATAATAATATAAAGATATCTCCTGTATGATGGTGACATAATATATTGTATATAATATAAAGATATCTCCTGTATGATGGTGACATAATATATTGTATATAATATAATAATATAAAGATATCTCCTGTATGATGGTGACATAATATATTGTATATAATATAATATAAAGATATCTCCTGTATGATGGTGACATAATATATTGTATATAATATAGTAATATAAAGATATCTCCTGTATGATGGTGACATAATATATTGTATATAATATAGTAATATAAAGATATCTCCTGTATGATGGTGACATAATATATTGTATATAATATAGTAATATAAAGATATCTCCTGTATGATGGGGACATAATATATTGTATATAATAATATAATAATATAAAGATATCTCCTGTATGATGGTGACATAATATATTGTATATAATAATATAAAGATATCTCCTGTATGATGGTGACATAATATATTGTATATAATATAATAATATAAAGATCTCTCCTGTATGATGGTGACATAATATATTGTATATAATAATATAAAGATATCTCCTGTATGATGGGGACATAATATATTGTATATAATAATATAAAGATATCTCCTGTATGATGGTGACATAATATATTGTATATAATAATAATATAAAGATATCTCCTGTATGATGGTGACATAATATATTGTATATAATAATATAAAGATATCTCCTGTATGATGGTGACATAATATATTGTATATAATAATATAAAGATATCTCCTGTATGATGGTGACATAATATATTGTATATAATAATATAAAGATATCTCCTGTATGATGGGGACATAATATATTGTATATAATAATATAAAGATATCTCCTGTATGATGGTGACATAATATATTGTATATAATAATATAAAGATATCTCCTATATGATGGTGACATAATATAT
>NW_026608569.1:0-62611 GCF_029499605.1 Hyla sarda | reverse complement strand
CCGTTCCTTGTACCCTCTCCCCTGCCCGTGGCCCGAGCCCTCTCCCCTGCCTGTACCTTCAGCCTCTCCCCGGGCGGGCTCCTTATGAGCGCGCTCCGTCTCCTTTTCCCCCCCTGTTGCGGTCCCCTCCTTCTCTGCGGTGGCGGCCCCTGGGTGGCTGCTGCTGTTTATCTTCCTTTGCGCAAATGGGCATTTATTAACGTCCATTTGCACGTCTCTGGCTGTAATGCATCGTAGCCGGTGGGTCCCAATTGCTATTAGCAACCAGGACCCATGCGAATGCCGGACATCGCCGTTCGGGCTGATGTCCGGCATTACCACTTTAAACGCGGCGATCAAAGTTGATCGCCGCATCTGAAAGTAATAATACAAGCATCCCGGCTGCTCAGTCGGGCTGATCGGGACCATCGCGATTAAATAGCGATGTCCCGATAAGCTGGAACGCAGCAGGAGGGTCACTCACCTGCCTCCTGCGCGTCCGCTCGTCCATTGATTGCTCCAAGCCTGAAATTCAGGCTTGAGCAATCAATCGCCGATAACCCAGATCATTGCCATGTTAATACATGGCAAGTGACCTTTGTAATGATCAGTGTATGCAGTGTTATAGCTCCCTATGGGAGCTATAGCATTGCAAAGAAAAAAAAAAAAAAGTTAAAGTTAAGTTAATAAAGATCATTAACCCTTTCCATATTAAACGTTTGGATCACCCCCCCCCCCCTTTTACCCTATACATAAAAAGCAATAAAAAAAATTAAATAAAAAAAATTGTATATTAAATAAAAAACTGTATATTACACCAAACATAAACGCACATATGGTATCGCCACGTGCGTACATGTCCGTACTATATAAATATATCTTCCATTGATGCGCTCCGTCAATGGCGTATGCACAAAAAAAAAAAAGAAAATGTAAAAATGATAATTATAATATATTAAATAAATTCCAAAGTCCGAAATAGCGTATTTTGATCACTTTTTTATACCCAAAAATGTGGATACACAGCAAAAAAAAAAAAACCTGATCACAAAGACACCGGTACCGCGGACAACTTTGGATCACGGCGCAAAATTAATGAGCCCTCATACTGTCCCCACTCATTTACCCAGCTCCTCACCCCCACCACACTAGCACCCCCCCTCCCACTGCTGCCGTGGCTGCTGCTGCACCCCTTTTCCTCCTGCTTCACCAGTACTCCCCATGGTTCTTGCAGCCACTGCGCTCACCCTCCACCTCCCCCATCACCCCTTCGCCCCGAGTTCCCAACCCTCCCCCCACCTGCTGCCACTGCTGTCCTTCTTCCTCCTGCAGCTCCAGTGCCCCCATGGAGGCGTAGGGAGTGCCCATGTTTTCATGTTGCTCTTCCCCCTTTGGGGCCGGATGGGAGCATAGACATCTTTGTCGCTGCTATGGCCCTGGAAGGCCATACAGGCGGTGTTTTTTGGGCCTTCTGCTCACCTGCAGGGAGTAGGTGGTTCGGTTCTTCCCGCAGGGGTTCTCCCTCCTCCTCCTCTGCCTCATACAGTGCCTCGGAGTCCTCTACTGCTGGTTTCCGGTGCCGGCAGCCGAGTGCCCGCGACCCGATGGTCTCCAGCGTGCCTTGTCCCACGCCTGCAGCGGTGGTGAAGTGGTTCTTCCAGCTGTTGTGCTTCTCCATCTTCTGGAATTGGTGAGTGTTCCTGTTGGGGGGTGGGGGTGAGCTCTAGTTTAGTGCCTGCCCTTGGGGTTTTGGCGGGCCGGTTGTCTTCAGCTGGCTAGGCTGGGTCAGTGCCCTCTCCTTCCCAGGTTAGTGTGCTTATGGCTTTGTTCTGTGTAGTGTCTGCCTTTTGTTCCCGTGTGTTTGTTGAGTTTGGTCTCGGATATGGGTGTATGTCTATGTTGGTCTCTGGTTGTGAGTTGGGTGCGTCTCTTCTTTACAGGGTACTCTGGTAGGGTATCATTTTCTGCAGCTGAGCGTGATGGGCGGTGAGTGGTCTTTTGGCCTCACGCTCTGGATGGCCGGGTTTTTGTGGACTTAGCTGCCGAGGCTTGTTCCTTATTCTGAATCGGTGGCTGCCACCCAGTTAGGGTTTTTTCTTTTGGTTTTCTCCCCCTTTGTTTGTTTTTTCTCTCCATCATTAGTTGTAGTCCCTCTCCGCTGCTTTATTTGTCCTACTGTATTTGTCTGATGTTTTCTTCTGTTTTGCGCCCTATTCTTTGGTAGGCATGGGACTCCTGTATGTTGTCCTGGGTGCTTTCGCTGATGTGCCAGTGGGTAGGTTTCTGTTACGCCGAGCGCTCCGGGTCCCCGTTCCTCCCCGGAGCGCTCGCCTCATCTTCGTTGTTGCAGCGCCCCGGTCAGATCCACTGACCGGGTGCGCTGCGGTCCCGCCTTCAGCCGGGGTGCGATTCGCGATGCGGGTAGCGCCCGCTCGCGATGCGCACCCCGGTCCCCGTACCTGACTCGCTCTCCCTCGGTCCTGTCCCGGCGCGCGCGGCCCCGCTCCCTAGGGCGCGCGCGCGCCGGGTCTCTGCGATTTAAAGGGCCAGTGCACCAATGATGGTGCCTGGCCCAATCTTCCCAATTAGCTTAATTGGTAATCACCTGTGCACTTCCCTATATTACCTCACTTCCCCTGCACTCCCTTGCCGGATCTTGTTGCACTTGTGCCTAGTGAAAGCATTCCTTGTCTGTTCCTAGTCCGTGTTCCTGACCTCCTGCCGTTGCCCCTGACTACGATCCTTGCCGCCTGCCCCCGACCTTCTGCTACGTCCGACCTTGCTTCTGCCTACTCCATTGTACCGCGCCTATCTTCAGCATCTTCAGCAGCCAGAGAGGTGAGCCGTTGCTAGTGGATACGACCTGGTCACTACCGCCGCAGCAAGACCATCCCGCTTTGCGGCGGGCTCTGGTGAAAACCTGTAGTGACTTAGAACCGGTCCACTAGCGCGGTCCTCGCCATCCCTCTCTGGCACAGAGGATCCACTACCTGCCAGCCGGCATCGTGACAGTAGATCCGGCCATGGATCCCGCTGAGGTTCCCCTGCCAGTTGTCTCTGATATCGCCCGACAGATCGCCCATCTAACCCACCAGCTGTCGGAAGTGTCCACCATTTTGCACCAACATCCCCTGCCAGTTGCCTCTGATATCGCCCGACAGGTCGCCCTTCTAACCCACCAGCTGTCGGAAGTGCGCCAACATTCGCAACTTCTTCAGCAATCATCTCCTCCGCCAGCTCCTGCACCCCTTCCGCAGCGAGTGGCCACTCCTAGCCTCCGCCTGTCCTTGCCGGACAAATTTAATGGGGACTCTAAGTATTGCCATGGCTTTCTTTCGCAATGTTCCCAGCACTTGGAGATGATGTCGGACCAGTTTCCTACTGAAAGGTCTAAGGTGGCTTTCGTGTTCTGCCTTCTGTCTGGAAAAGCCCTGTCATGGGCCGCACCGCTCTGGGACCGCAATGACCCCGTCACTGCCTCTGTACACTCCTTCTTCTCGGAAATTCGAAGTGTCTTTGAGGAACCTGCCCGAGCTTCTTCAGCCGAGATTGCCCTGCTGAACCTGGCCCAGGGTGTTTCTTCCGTTGGCGAGTACGCCATTCAGTTCCGTGCTCTTGCTTACGAGTTGTCCTGGAATAGTGAGACTCTCTGCGCGACCTTTAAAAAAGGCCTATCCAGCAACATTAAAGATGTTCTGGCCGCACGAGAGACTCCTGCTGACCTACATGAACTCATTCATCTAGCCACTCGCATTGACATGCGTTCTTCCGGATGGCGTCTGGAGCTCCGCCTGGATATGGACTTTGTTCGCACGAAGCGTTTTTTCTCTCCGGCTCCTCTCTCCTCTGGTCCTCTGCAATCTGTTCCTGTGCTTCCCGCCGCGGAGGCTATGCATGTTGACCGGTCTTGCTTGACACCTCAAGAGAGGACACGACGCCGCATGGAGAATCTTTGCCTGTACTATGCCGGTACCGAACACTTCCTGAAGGATTGTCCTATCCGTCCTCCCCGCCTGGAAAGACGCACGCTGACTCCGCACGAAGGTGACACAGTTCTTGATGTCAACTCTGCTTCTCCACGCCTTACTGTGCCTGTGCGGATATCTGCCTCTACCTTCTCCTTCTCTACTATGCTCTTCTTGGATTCCGGATCTGCAGGAAAATTTTTTTTGGCCTCTCTCATCAACAGGTTCTACGTTCCTGTGACCAGTCTCGCCAGACCCCTCTACATCTATTGTTTTTACAATAAAAGATTGGACTGTCTTGTACGTTTCCACACTGAACCCCTCCTAATTTGCATCGGACCTCTTCACGGAAAAATTGAGTTTTTTTTCAGGTTCTTTGGCCCCAAGAAGAGGGGGAGACCCAAGGGGGGGGGTACTGTTACGCCGAGCGCTCCGGGTCCCCGTTCCTCCCCGGAGCGCTCGCCTCATCTTCGTTGTTGCAGCGCCCCGGTCAGATCCACTGACCGGGTGCGCTGCGGTCCCGCCTTCAGCCGGGGTGCGATTCGCGATGCGGGTAGCGCCCGCTCGCGATGCGCACCCCGGTCCCCGTACCTGACTCGCTCTCCCTCGGTCCTGTCCCGGCGCGCGCGGCCCCGCTCCCTAGGGCGCGCGCGCGCCGGGTCTCTGCGATTTAAAGGGCCAGTGCACCAATGATGGTGCCTGGCCCAATCTTCCCAATTAGCTTAATTGGTAATCACCTGTGCACTTCCCTATATTACCTCACTTCCCCTGCACTCCCTTGCCGGATCTTGTTGCACTTGTGCCTAGTGAAAGCATTCCTTGTCTGTTCCTAGTCCGTGTTCCTGACCTCCTGCCGTTGCCCCTGACTACGATCCTTGCCGCCTGCCCCCGACCTTCTGCTACGTCCGACCTTGCTTCTGCCTACTCCATTGTACCGCGCCTATCTTCAGCATCTTCAGCAGCCAGAGAGGTGAGCCGTTGCTAGTGGATACGACCTGGTCACTACCGCCGCAGCAAGACCATCCCGCTTTGCGGCGGGCTCTGGTGAAAACCTGTAGTGACTTAGAACCGGTCCACTAGCGCGGTCCTCGCCATCCCTCTCTGGCACAGAGGATCCACTACCTGCCAGCCGGCATCGTGACAGATATCTCCTGTATGATGGTGACATAATATATTGTATATAATAATATAAAGATATCTCCTGTATGATGGGGACATAATATATTGTATATAATAATATAAAGATATCTCCTGTATGATGGGGACATAATATATTGTATATAATATAATAATATAAAGATATCTCCTATATGATGGTGACATAATATATTGTATATAATATAATAATATAAAGATATCTCCTGTATGATGGTGACATAATATATTGTATATAATATAATAATATAAAGACATCTCCTGTATGATGGTGACATAATATATTGTATATAATATAATAATATAAAGATATCTCCTGTATGATGGTGACACAATATATTGTATATAATAATATAAAGATATCTCCTGTATGATGGAGACATAATATATTGTATATAATATAATAATATAAAGATATCTCCTGTATGATGGGGACATAATATATTGTATATAATAATATAAAGATATCTCCTGTATGATGGTGACATAATATATTGTATATAATAATATAAAGATATCTCCTGTATGATGGTGACATAATATATTGTATATAATATAATAATATAAAGATATCTCCTGTATGATGGGGACATAATATATTGTATATAATATAATAATATAAAGATATCTCCTGTATGATGGGGACATAATATATTGTATATAATATAATAATATAAAGATATCTCCTGTATGATGGTGACATAATATATTGTATATAATATAAAGATATCTCCTGTATGATGGGGACATAATATATTGTATATAATAATATAAAGATATCTCCTGTATGATTGTGACATAATATATTGTATATAATAATATAAAGATATCTCCTGTATGATGGGGACATAATATATTGTATATAATAATATAAAGATGTCTCCTGTATGATGGTGACATAATATATTGCATATAATAATATAAAGATATCTCCTGTATGATGGAGACATAATATATTGTATATAATATAATAATATAAAGATATCTCCTGTATGATGGGGACATAATATATTGTATATAATATAATAATATAAAGATATCTCCTGTATGATGGGGACATAATATATTGTATATAATATAATAATATAAAGATATCTCCTGTATGATGGGGACATAATATATTGTATATAATATAATAATATAAAGATATCTACTGTATGATGGGGACATAATATATTGTATATAATAATATAAAGATATCTCCTGTATGATGGTGACATAATATATTGTATATAATAATATAAAGATATCTCCTGTATGATGGTGACATAATATATTGTATATAATATTATAAAGATATCTCCTGTATGATGGTTACATAATATATTGTATATAATAATATAAAGATATCTCCTGTATGATGGGGACATAATATATTGTATATAATATAATAATATAAAGATATCTCCTGTATGATGGGGACATAATATATTGTATATAATAATATAAAGATATCTCCTGTATGATGGGGACATAATATATTGTATATAATAATATAAAGATGTCTCCTGTATGATGGGGACATAATATATTGTATATAATAATATAAAGATGTCTCCTGTATGATGGGGACATAATATATTGTATATAATAATATAAAGATATCTCCTGTATGATGGTTACATAATATATTGTATATAATAATATAAAGATGTCTCCTGTATGATGGGGACATAATATATTGTATATAATAATATAAAGATATCTCCTGTATGATGGGGACATAATATATTGTATATAATATAAAGATATCTCCTGTATGATGGGGACATAATATATTGTATATAATAATATAAAGATATCTCCTGTATGATGGTGACATAATATATTGTATATAATAATATAAAGATATCTCCTGTATGATGGTGACATAATATATTGTATATAATAATATAAAGATATCTCCTGTATGATGGGGACATAATATATTGTATATAATAATATAAAGATATCTCCTGTATGATGGGGACATAATATATTGTATATAATATAATAATATAAAGATATCTCCTGTATGATGGGGACATAATATATTGTATATAATAATATTGTCACGATGCCGGCTGGCAGGAGGTGGATCCTCTGTGCCAGAGAGGGATAGCGAGGACCGTGCTAGTGGACCGGTTCTAAGACACTACAGGCTTTCACCAGAGCCCGCCGCAAAGCGGGATGGTCTTGCTGCGGCGGTAGTGACCAGGTCGTATCCACTAGCAACGGCTCACCTCTCTGGCTGCTGAAGATAGGCGAGGTACAAGGGAGTAGGCAGAAGCAAAGTCGGACGTAGCAGAAGGTCGGGGGCAGGCGGCAAGGTTCGTAGTCAGGGGAGATAGCAGAAGTTCTGGTACACAGGGTATAAACACACAAAGAACGCTTTCACTGGCACTAAGGCAACAAGATCCGGCAAGGGAGTGCAAGGGAGGAGACTAGATATAGCCAGGGAACAGGTGGGAACCAATTAAGCTAATTGGGCCAGGCACCAATCATTGGTGCACTGGCCCTTTAAGTCTCAGGGAGCTGGCGCGCGCGCGCCCTAGAGAGCGGAGCCGCGCGCGCCAGCACATGACCGCAGGAGACGGGAACGGGTAAGTGACCTGGGATGCGATTCGCGAGCGGGCGCGTCCCGCTGTGCGAATCGCATCCCCAACGGCCATGGCAGAGCAGCGCTCCCGGTCAGCGCTGACCGGGGAGCTGCAGGGAGAAGGACGCCGTGAGCGCTCCGGGGAGGAGCGGGGACCCGGAGCGCTAGGCGTAACAAATATAAAGATATCTCCTGTATGATGGTGACATAATATATTGTATATAATAATATAAAGATATCTCCTGTATGATGGGGACATAATATATTGTATATAATAATATAAAGATATCTCCTGTATGATGGGGACATAATATATTGTATATAATAATATAAAGATATCTCCTGTATGATGGTGACATAATATATTGTATATAATAATATAATGATATCTCCTGTATGATGGGAACATAATATATTGTATATAATAATATAAAGATATCTCCTGTATGATGGGGACATAATATATTGTATATAATAATATAAAGATATCTCCTGTATGATGGTGACATAATATATTGTATATAATATAATAATATAAAGATATCTCCTGTATGATGGGGACATAATACATTGTATATAATAATATAAAGATATCTCCTGTATGATGGGGACATAATATATTGTATATAATAATATAAAGATATCTCCTGTATGATGGTGACATAATATATTGTATATAATAATAAAAAGATATCTCCTGTATGATGGGGACATAATATATTGTGTATAATAATATAAAGATATCTCCTGTATGATGGGGACATAATATATTGTATATAATAATAAAAAGATATCTCCTGTATGATGGGGACATAATATATTGTGTATAATAATATAAAGATATCTCCTGTATGATGGGGACATAATATATTGTATATAATAATATAAAGATATCTCCTGTATGATGGTGACATAATATATTGTATATAATAATATAAAGATATCTCCTGTATGATGGGGACATAATATATTGTATATAATAATATAAAGATATCTCCTGTATGATGGGGACATAATATATTGTATATAATAATATAAAGATATCTCCTGTATGATGGTGACATAATATATTGTATATAATAATATAAAGATATCTCCTGTATGATGGTGACATAATATATTGTATATAATAATATAAAGATATCTCCTGTATGATGGTGACATAATATATTGTATATAATAATATAAAGATATCTCCTGTATGATGGGGACATAATATATTGTATATAATAATATAAAGATATCTCCTGTATGATGGTGACATAATATATTGTATATAATATAATAATATAAAGATATCTCCTGTATGATGGTGACATAATATATTGTATATAATAATATAAAGATATCTCCTGTATGATGGTGACATAATATATTGTATATAATAATATAAAGATATCTCCTGTATGATGGGGACATAATATATTGTATATAATATAATACTATAAAGATATCTCCTGTATGATGGTGACATAATATATTGTATATAATAATATAAAGATATCTCCTGTATGATGGTGACATAATATATTGTATATAATAAAATAAAGATATCTCCTGTATGATGGTGACATAATATATTGTATATAATATAATATAAAGATATCTCCTGTATGATGGGGACATAATATATTGTATATAATAATATAAAGATATCTCCTGTATGATGGGGACATAATATATTGTATATAATATAATAATATAAAGATATCTCCTGTATGATGGGGACATAATATATTGTATATAATAATATAAAGATATCTCCTGTATGATGGTGACATAATATATTGTATATAATAATATAAAGATGTCTCCTGTATGATGGTGACATAATATATTGTATATACTGTAATAATATAAAGATATCTCCTGTATAATGGGGACATAATATATTGTATATAATATAATAATATAAAGATATCTCCTGTATGATGGTGACATAATATATTGTATATAATAATATAAAGATATCTCCTGTATGATGGTGACATAATATATTGTATATAATAATATAAAGATATCTCCTGTATGATGGGGACATAATATATTGTATATAATAATATAAAGATATCTCCTGTATGATGGGGACATAATATATTGTATATAATAATATAAAGATATCTCCTGTATGATGGGGACATAATATATTGTATATAATATTATAAAGATATCTCCTGTATGATGGGGACATAATATATTGTATATAATATAATAATATAAAGATATATCCTGTATGATGGTGACATAATATATTGTATATAATAATATAAAGATATCTCCTGTATGATGGTGACATAATATATTGTATATAATAATATAAAGATATCTCCTGTATGATGGTGACATAATATATTGTATATAATAATATAAAGATATCTCCTGTATGATGGGGACATAATATATTGTATATAATATAATAATATAAAGATATCTCCTGTATGATGGTGACATAATATATTGTATATAATAATATAAAGATATCTCCTGTATGATGGTGACATAATATATTGTATATAATATAATAATATAAAGATATCTCCTGTATGATGGGGACATAATATATTGTATATAATAATATAAAGATATGTCCTGTATGATGGTGACATAATATATTGTATATAATAATATAAAGATGTCTCCTGTATGATGGGGACATAATATATTGTATATAAAAATATAAAGATATCTCCTGTAAGTTGGTGACATAATATATTGTATATAATAATATAAAGATATCTCCTATATGATGGTGACCTAATATATTGTATATAATATAATAATATAAAGATATCTCCTGTATGATGGGGACATAATATATTGTATATAATAATATAAAGATATCTCCTGTATGATGGTGACATAATATATTGTATATAATATAATAATATAAAGATATCTCCTGTATGATGGTGACATAATATATTGTATATAATAATATAAAGATATCTCCTGTATGATGGAGACATAATATATTGTATATAATATAATAATATAAAGACATCTCCTGTATGATGGTGACATAATATATTGTATATAATATAATAATATAAAGATATCTCCTGTATGATGGTGACATAATATATTGTATATAATAATATAAAGATATCTCCTGTATGATGGAGACATAATATATTGTATATAATAATATAAAGATATCTCCTGTATGATGGGGACATAATATATTGTATATAATAATATAAAGATATCTCCTGTATGATGGTGACATAATATATTGTATATAATATAAAGATGTCTCCTGTATGATGGTGACATAATATATTGTATATAATAATATAAAGATATCTCCTGTATGATGGGGACATAATATATTGTATATAATATAATAATATAAAGATATCTCCTGTATGATGGTGACATAATATATTGTATATAATAATATAAAGATATCTCCTGTATGATGGTGACATAATATATTGTATATAATAATATAAAGATATCTCCTATATGATGGTGACATAATATATTGTATATAATATAATAATATAAAGATATCTCCTATATGATGGTGACATAATATATTGTATATAATATAATAATATAAAGATATCTCCTGTATGATGGGGACATAATATATTGTATATAATAATATAAAGATATCTCCTGTATGATGGTGACATAATATATTGTATATAATAATATAAAGATATCTCCTGTATGATGGAGACATAATATATTGTATATAATATAATAATATAAAGATATCTCCTGTATGATGATGACACAATATATTGTATATAATAATATAAAGATATCTCCTGTATGATGGAGACATAATATATTGTATGTAATATAATAATATAAAGATATCTCCTGTATGATGGGGACATAATATATTGTATATAATAATATAAAGATATCTCCTGTATGATGGGGACATAATATATTGTATATAATAATATAAAGATATCTCCTGTATGATGGGGACATAATATATTGTATATAATAATATAAAGATATCTCCTGTATGATGGGGACATAATATATTGTATATAATAAAATAATATAAAGATATCTCCTGTATGATGGTGACTTAATATATTGTATATAATAATATAAAGATATCTCCTGTATGATGGTGACATAATATATTGTATATAATAATATAAAGATATCTCCTGTATGATGGTGACATAATATATTGTATATAATAATATAAAGATATCTCCTGTATGATGGGGACATAATATATTGTATATAATATAATAATATAAAGATATCTCCTATATGATGGTGACATAATATATTGTATATAATAATATAAAGATATCTCCTGTATGATGGGGACATAATATATTGTATATAATAATATAAAGATATCTCCTGTATGATGGTGACATAATATATTGTATATAATATAATAATATAAAGATATCTCCTGTATGATGGGGACATAATATATTGTATATAATAATATAAAGATATCTCCTGTATGATGGAGACATAATATATTGTATATAATATAATAATATAAAGACATCTCCTGTATGATGGGGACATAATATATTGTATATAATAATATAAAGATATCTCCTGTATGATGGGGACATAATATATTGTATATAATAATATAAAGATGTCTCCTGTATGATGGTGACATAATATATTGTATATACTGTAATAATATAAAGATATCTCCTGTATAATGGGGACATAATATATTGTATATAATATAATAATATAAAGATATCTCCTGTATGATGGTGACATAATATATTGTATATAATAATATAAAGATATCTCCTGTATGATGGGGACATAATATATTGTATATAATAATATAAAGATATCTCCTGTATGATGGGGACATAATATATTGTATATAATAATATAAAGATATCTCCTGTATGATGGGGACATAATATATTGTATATAATAATATAAAGATATCTCCTGTATGATGGGGACATAATATATTGTATATAATATTATAAAGATATCTCCTGTATGATGGTGACATAATATATTGTATATAATAATATAAAGATATCTCCTGTATGATGGTGACATAATATATTGTATATAATATAAAGATATCTCCTGTATGATGGTGACATAATATATTGTATATAATATAATATAAAGATATCTCCTGTATGATGGTGACATAATATATTGTATATAATAATATAAAGATATCTCCCTGTATGATGGTGACATAATATATTGTATATAATATAATAATATAAAGATATCTCCTGTATGATGGTGACATAATATATTGTATATAATGATATAAAGATATCTCCTGTATGATGGTGACATAATATATTGTATATAATATAATAATATAAAGATATCTCCTGTATGATGGTGACATAATATATTGTATATAATATAATAATATAAAGATATCTCCTGTATGATGGGGACATAATATATTGTATATAATAATATAAAGATATATCCTGTATGATGGGGACATAATATATTGTATATAATAATATAAAGATATCTCCTGTATGATGGTGACATAATATATTGTATATAATAAGATAAAGATATCTCCTGTATGATGGAGACATAATATATTGTATATAATATAATAATATAAAGACATCTCCTGTATGATGGTGACATAATATATTGTATATAATATAATAATATAAAGATATCTCCTGTATGATGGTGACATAATATATTGTATATAATAATATAAAGATATCTCCTGTATGATGGTGACATAATATATTGTATATAATAATATAAAGATATCTCCTGTATGATGGGGACATAATATATTGTATATAATAATATAAAGATATCTCCTGTATGATGGAGACATAATATATTGTATATAATATAATAATATAAAGACATCTCCTGTATGATGGTGACATAATATATTGTATATAATAATATAAAGATATTTCCTGTATGATGGTGACATAATATATTGTATATAATAATATAAAGATATCTCCTGTATAATGGGGACATAATATATTGTATATAATAATATAAAGATATCTCCTGTATGATGGTGATATAATATATTGTATATAATAATATAAAGATATCTCCTGTATGATGGGGACATAATATATTGTATATAATATAGTAATATAAAGATATCTCCTGTATGATGGTGACATAATATATTGTATATAATAATATAAAGATATCTCCTGTATGATGGTGACATAATATATTGTATATAATAATATAAAGATATCTCCTGTATGATGGTGACATAATATATTGTATATAATAATATAAAGATATCTCCTGTATGATGGTGACATAATATATTGTATATAATATAATAATATAAAGATATCTCCTGTATGATGGGGACATAATATATTGTATATAATAATATAAAGATATCTCCTGTATGATGGAGACATAATATATTGTATATAATATAATAATATAAAGACATCTCCTGTATGATGGGGACATAATATATTGTATATAATAATATAAAGATATCTCCTGTATGATGGGGACATAATATATTGTATATAATAATATAAAGATGTCTCCTGTATGATGGTGACATAATATATTGTATATACTGTAATAATATAAAGATATCTCCTGTATAATGGGGACATAATATATTGTATATAATATAATAATATAAAGATATCTCCTGTATGATGGTGACATAATATATTGTATATAATAATATAAAGATATCTCCTGTATGATGGGGACATAATATATTGTATATAATAATATAAAGATATCTCCTGTATGATGGGGACATAATATATTGTATATAATAATATAAAGATATCTCCTGTATGATGGGGACATAATATATTGTATATAATAATATAAAGATATCTCCTGTATGATGGGGACATAATATATTGTATATAATATTATAAAGATATCTCCTGTATGATGGTGACATAATATATTGTATATAATAATATAAAGATATCTCCTGTATGATGGTGACATAATATATTGTATATAATATAAAGATATCTCCTGTATGATGGTGACATAATATATTGTATATAATATAATATAAAGATATCTCCTGTATGATGGTGACATAATATATTGTATATAATAATATAAAGATATCTCCTGTATGATGGTGACATAATATATTGTATATAATATAATAATATAAAGATATCTCCTGTATGATGGTGACATAATATATTGTATATAATGATATAAAGATATCTCCTGTATGATGGTGACATAATATATTGTATATAATATAATAATATAAAGATATCTCCTGTATGATGGTGACATAATATATTGTATATAATATAATAATATAAAGATATCTCCTGTATGATGGGGACATAATATATTGTATATAATAATATAAAGATATATCCTGTATGATGGGGACATAATATATTGTATATAATAATATAAAGATATCTCCTGTATGATGGTGACATAATATATTGTATATAATAAGATAAAGATATCTCCTGTATGATGGAGACATAATATATTGTATATAATATAATAATATAAAGACATCTCCTGTATGATGGTGACATAATATATTGTATATAATATAATAATATAAAGATATCTCCTGTATGATGGTGACATAATATATTGTATATAATAATATAAAGATATCTCCTGTATGATGGTGACATAATATATTGTATATAATAATATAAAGATATCTCCTGTATGATGGGGACATAATATATTGTATATAATAATATAAAGATATCTCCTGTATGATGGAGACATAATATATTGTATATAATATAATAATATAAAGACATCTCCTGTATGATGGTGACATAATATATTGTATATAATAATATAAAGATATTTCCTGTATGATGGTGACATAATATATTGTATATAATAATATAAAGATATCTCCTGTATAATGGGGACATAATATATTGTATATAATAATATAAAGATATCTCCTGTATGATGGTGATATAATATATTGTATATAATAATATAAAGATATCTCCTGTATGATGGGGACATAATATATTGTATATAATATAGTAATATAAAGATATCTCCTGTATGATGGTGACATAATATATTGTATATAATAATATAAAGATATCTCCTGTATGATGGTGACATAATATATTGTATATAATAATATAAAGATATCTCCTGTATGATGGTGACATAATATATTGTATATAATAATATAAAGATATCTCCTGTATGATGATGACATAATATAATGTATATAATAATATAATGATATCTCCTGTATGATGGTGACATAATATATTGTATATAATAATATAAAGATATCTCCTGTATGATGGGGACATAATATATTGTATATAATAATATAAAGATATCTCCTGTATGATGGTGACATAATATATTGTATATAATAATATAAAGATATCTCCTGTATGATGGTGACATAATATATTGTATATAATAATATAAAGATATCTCCTGTATGATGGTGACATAATATATTGTATATAATAATATAAAGATATCTCCTGTATGATGGGGACATAATATATTGTATATAATAATATAATGATATTTCCTGTATGATGGGGACATAATATATTGTATATAATAATATAAAGATATCTCCTGCATGATGGTGACATAATATATTGTATATAATAATATAAAGATATCTCCTGTTTGATGGTGACATAATATATTGTATATAATAATATAAAGATATCTCCTGTATGATGGTGACATAATATATTGTATATAATATAATAATATAAAGATATCTCCTGTATGATGGGGACATAATATATTGTATATAATATAATAATATGAAGATATCTCCTGTATGATGGTGACATAATATATTGTATATAATAATATAAAGATATCTCCTGTATGATGGTGACATAATATATTGTATATAATAATATAAAGATATCTCCTGTATGATGGGGACATAATATATTGTATATAATATAATAATATAAAGATATCTCCTGTATGATGGGGACATAATATATTGCATATAATATAATAATATAAAGATATCTCCTGTATGATGGGGACATAATATATTGTATATAATAATATAAAGATATCTCCTGTATGATGGTGACATAATATATTGTGTATAATATAATAATATAAATATATCTCCTGTATGATGGTGACATAATATATTGTATATAATAATAATATAATGATATCTCCTGTATGATGGGGACATAATATATTGTATATAATATAATAATATAAAGATATCTCCTGTATGATGGGGACATGATATATTGTATATAATAATATAAAGATATCTCCTGTATGATGGGGGCATAATATATTGTATATAATAATATATAGATATCTCCTGTATGATGGAGACATAATATATTGTATATAATCATATAAAGATATCTCCTGTATGATGGTGACATAATATATTGTATATAATATAATAATATAAAGATATCTCCTGTATGATGGTGACATAATATATTGTATATAATATTATAAAGATATCTCCTGTATGATGGTTACATAATATATTGTATATAATAATATAAAGATATCTCCTGTATGATGGGGACATAATATATTGTATATAATAATATAAAGATATCTCCTGTATGATGGGGACATAATATATTGTATATAATCATATAAAGATATCTCCTGTATGATGGTGACATAATATATTGTATATAATATAATAATATAAAGATATCTCCTGTATGATGGTGACATAATATATTGTATATAATAATATAAAGATATCTCCTGTATGATGGTGACATAATATATTGTATATAATAATATAAAGATATCTCCTGTATGATGGTGACATAATATATTGTATATAATAATATAAAGATATCTCCTGTATGATGGGGACATAATATATTGTATATAATAATATAAAGATATCTCCTGTATGATGGTGACATAATATATTGTATATAATAATATAAAGATATCTCCTGTATGAAGGGGACATAATATATTGTATATAATAATATAAAGATATCTCCTGTATGATGGGGACATTATATATTGTATATAATAATATAAAGATATCTCCTGTATGATGGTGACATTATATATTGTATATAATAATATAAAGATATCTCCTGTATGATGGTGACATAATATATTGTATATAATAATATAAAGATATCTCCTGTATGATGGTGACATAATATATTGTATATAATATAATAATATAAAGATATCTCCTGTATGATGGGGACATAATACATTGTATATAATAATATAAAGATATCTCCTGTATGATGGGGACATAATATATTGTATATAATAATATAAAGATATCTCCTGTATGATGGTGACATAATATATTGTATATAATAATATAAAGATATCTCCTGTATGATGGGGACATAATATATTGTGTATAATAATATAAAGATATCTCCTGTATGATGGGGACATAATATATTGTATATAATAATATAAAGATATCTCCTGTATGATGGTGACATAATATATTGTATATAATATAATAATATAAAGATATCTCCTGTATGATGGTGACATAATATATTGTATATAATAATATAAAGATATCTCCTGTATGATGGTGACATAATATATTGTATATAATATAAAGATATCTCCTGTATGATGGGGACATAATATATTGTATATAATATAATAATATAAAGATATCTCCTGTATGATGGGGACATAATATATTGTATATAATAATATAAAGATATCTCCTGTATGATGGGGACATAATATATTGTATATAATAATATAAAGATATCTCCTGTATGATGGTGACATAATATATTGTATATAATAATATAAAGATATCTCCTGTATGATGGTGACATAATATATTGTATATAATAATATAAAGATATCTCCTGTATGATGGGGACATAATATATTGTATATAATAATATAAAGATATCTCCTGTATGATGGGGACATAATATATTGTATATAATATAATACTATAAAGATATCTCCTGTATGATGGTGACATAATATATTGTATATAATAATATAAAGATATCTCCTGTATGATGGGGACATAATATATTGTATATAATAATATAAAGATATCTCCTGTATGATGGTGACATAATATATTGTATATAATAATATAAAGATATCTCCTGTATGATGGGGACATAATATAGTGTATATAATAATATAAAGATATCTCCTGTATGATGGTGACATAATATATTGTATATGATAATATAAAGATATCTCCTGTATGATGGGGACATAATATAGTGTATATAATAATATAAAGATATCTCCTGTATGATGGTGACATAATATATTGTATATAATAAAATAAAGATATCTCCTGTATGATGGTGACATAATATATTGTATATACTGTAATAATATAAAGATATCTCCTGTATAATGGGGACATAATATATTGTATATAATATAATAATATAAAGATATCTCCTGTATGATGGTGACATAATATATTGTATATAATAATATAAAGATATCTCCTGTATGATGGGGACATAATATATTGTATATAATAATATAAAGATATCTCCTGTATGATGGTGACATAATATATTGTATATAATAATATAAAGATATCTCCTGTATGATGGGGACATAATATAGTGTATATAATAATATAAAGATATCTCCTGTATGATGGTGACATAATATATTGTATATAATAATATAAAGATATCTCCTGTATGATGGGGACATAATATATTGTATATAATAATATAAAGATATCTCCTGTATGATGGTGACATAATATATTGTATATAATATTATAAAGATATCTCCTGTATGATGGTTACATAATATATTGTATATAATAATATAAAGATATCTCCTGTATGATGGGGACATAATATATTGTATATAATAATATAAAGATATCTCCTGTATGATGGGGACATAATATATTGTATATAATCATATAAAGATATCTCCTGTATGATGGTGACATAATATATTGTATATAATATAATAATATAAAGATATCTCCTGTATGATGGTGACATAATATATTGTATATAATAATATAAAGATATCTCCTGTATGATGGTGACATAATATATTGTATATAATAATATAAAGATATCTCCTGTATGATGGGGACATAATATATTGTATATAATAATATAAAGATATCTCCTGTATGATGGTGACATAATATATTGTATATAATAATATAAAGATATCTCCTGTATGATGGGGACATAATATATTGTATATAATAATATAAAGATATCTCCTGTATGATGGTGACATTATATATTGTATATAATAATATAAAGATATCTCCTGTATGATGGTGACATAATATATTGTATATAATAATATAAAGATATCTCCTGTATGATGGTGACATAATATATTGTATATAATATAATAATATAAAGATATCTCCTGTATGATGGGGACATAATACATTGTATATAATAATATAAAGATATCTCCTGTATGATGGGGACATAATATATTGTATATAATAATATAAAGATATCTCCTGTATGATGGTGACATAATATATTGTATATAATAATATAAAGATATCTCCTGTATGATGGGGACATAATATATTGTATATAATAATATAAAGATATCTCCTGTATGATGGGGACATAATATATTGTATATAATAATATAAAGATATCTCCTGTATGATGGTGACATAATATATTGTATATAATAATATAAAGATATCTCCTGTATGATGGTGACATAATATATTGTATATAATAATATAAAGATATCTCCTGTATGATGGGGACATAATATATTGTATATAATAATATAAAGATATCTCCTGTATGATGGGGACATAATATATTGTATATAATAATATAATAATATCTCCTGTATGATGGGGACATAATATATTGTATATAATATAATACTATAAAGATATCTCCTGTATGATGGTGACATAATTTTTGTATATAATAATATAAAGATATCTCCTGTATGATGGTGACATAATATATTGTATATAATAAAATAAAGATATCTCCTGTATGATGGTGACATAATATATTGTATATACTGTAATAATATAAAGATATCTCCTGTATAATGGGGACATAATATATTGTATATAATATAATAATATAAAGATATCTCCTGTATGATGGTGACATAATATATTGTATATAATAATATAAAGATATCTCCTGTATGATGGGGACATAATATATTGTATATAATAATATAAAGATATCTCCTGTATGATGGGGACATAATATATTGTATATAATAATGTAAAGATATCTCCTGTATGATGGGGACATAATATATTGTATATAATATTATAAAGATATCTCCTGTGTGATGGGGACATAATATATTGTATATAATATAATAATATAAAGATATCTCCTGTATGATGGTGACATAATATATTGTATATAATAATATAAAGATGTCTCCTGTATGATGGTGACATAATATATTGTATATAATAATATAAAGATATCTCCTGTATGATGGTGACATAATATATTGTATATAATAATATAAAGATATCTCCTGTATGATGGGGACATAATATATTGTATATAATATAATAATATAAAGATATCTCCTGTATGATGGTGACATAATATATTGTATATAATAATATAAAGATATCTCCTGTATGATGGTGACATAATATATTGTATATAATAATATAAAGACATCTCCTGTATGATGGTGACATAATATATTGTATATAATAATATAAAGATATCTCCTGTATGATGGTGACATAATATATTGTATATAATATAATAATATAAAGATATCTCCTGTATGATGGGGACATAATATATTGTATATAGTTACATAGTTAGTACGGTCGAAAAAAGACATATGTCCATCAAGTTCAACCAGGGAATTAAGGGGTAGGGGTGTGGCGCGATATTGGGGAAGGGATGAGATTTTATATTTCTTCATAAGCATTAATCTTATTTTGTTCCAGGAATGTATCTAATCCTGTTTTAAAGCTGTTAATTGTTCCTGCTGTGACCAGTTCCTGAGGTAGACCATTCCATAAATTCACAGTCCTCACGGTAAAGAATATAATAATATAAAGATATCTCCTGTATGATGGTGACATAATATATAATATAATAATATAAAGACATCTCCTATATGATGGTGACATAATATATTGTATATAATATAATAATATAAAGATATCTCCTGTATGATGGGGACATAATATATTGTATATAATGATATAAAGATATCTCCTGTATGATGGTGACATAATATATTGTATATAATATAATAATATAAAGATATCTCCTGTATGATGGTGACATAATATATTGTATATAATAATATAAAGATATCTCCTGTATGATGGAGACATAATATATTGTATATAATATAATAATATAAAGACATCTCCTGTATGATGGTGACATAATATATTGTATATAATATAATAATATAAAGATATCTCCTGTATGATGGTGACACAATATATTGTATATAATAATATAAAGATATCTCCTGTATGATGGAGACATAATATATTGTATATAATAATATAAAGATGTCTCCTGTATGATGGTGACATAATATATTGTATATAATAATATAAAGATATCTCCTGTATGATGGTGACATAATATATTGTATATAATAATATAAAGATATCTCCTATATGATGGTGACATAATATATTGTATATAATATAATAATATAAAGATATCTCCTATATGATGGTGACATAATATATTGTATATAATATAATAATATAAAGATATCTCCTGTATGATGGGGACATAATATATTGTATATAATAATATAAAGATATCTCCTGTATGATGGTGACATAATATATTGTATATAATAATATAAAGATATCTCCTGTATGATGGAGACATAATATATTGTATATAATATAATAATATAAAGATATCTCCTGTATGATGGGGACATAGTATATTGTATATAATAATATAAAGATATCTCCTGTATGATGGGGACATAATATATTGTATATAATAATATAAAGATATCTCCTGTATGATGGTGACATAATATATTGTATATAATAATATAAAGATATCTCCTGTATGATGGGGACATAATATATTGTATATAATAATATAAAGATATCTCCTGTATGATGGTGACATAATATATTGTATATAATAATATAAAGATATCACCTGTATGATGGGGACATAATATATTGTATATAATATTATAAAGATATCTCCTGTGTGATGGGGACATAATATATTGTATATAATATAATAATATAAAGATATCTCCTGTATGATGGTGACATAATATATTGTATATAATAATATAAAGATGTCTCCTGTATGATGGTGACATAATATATTGTATATAATAATATAAAGATATCTCCTGTATGATGGTGACATAATATATTGTATATAATAATATAAAGATATCTCCTGTATGATGGGGACATAATATATTGTATATAATATAATAATATAAAGATATCTCCTGTATGATGGTGACATAATATATTGTATATAATAATATAAAGATATCTCCTGTATGATGGTGACATAATATATTGTATATAATATAATAATATAAAGATATCTCCTGTATGATGGTGACATAATATATAATATAATAATATAAAGACATCTCCTATATGATGGTGACATAATATATTGTATATAATATAATAATATAAAGATATCTCCTGTATGATGGGGACATAATATATTGTATATAATGATATAAAGATATCTCCTGTATGATGGTGACATAATATATTGTATATAATATAATAATATAAAGATATCTCCTGTATGATGGTGACATAATATATTGTATATAATATAATAATATAAAGACATCTCCTGTATGATGGTGACATAATATATTGTATATAATATAATAATATAAAGATATCTCCTGTATGATGGTGACACAATATATTGTATATAATAATATAAAGATATCTCCTGTATGATGGAGACATAATATATTGTATATAATAATATAAAGATGTCTCCTGTATGATGGTGACATAATATATTGTATATAATAATATAAAGATATCTCCTGTATGATGGGGACATAATATATTGTATATAATATAATAATATAAAGATATCTCCTGTATGATGGTGACATAATATATTGTATATAATAATATAAAGATATCTCCTATATGATGGTGACATAATATATTGTATATAATATAATAATATAAAGATATCTCCTGTATGATGGGGACATAATATATTGTATATAATAATATAAAGATATCTCCTATATGATGGTGACATAATATATTGTATATAATATAATAATATAAAGATATCTCCTGTATGATGGAGACATAATATATTGTATATAATAATATAAAGACATCTCCTGTATGATGGTGACATAATATATTGTATATAATAAAATAATATAAAGATATCTCCTGTATGATGGTAACTTAATATATTGTATATAATAATATAAAGATATCTCCTGTATGATGGTGACACAATATATTGTATATAATAATATAAAGATATCTCCTGTATGATGGAGACATAATATATTGTATATAATGTAATAATATAAAGATATCTCCTGTATGATGGTGACATAATATATTGTATATAATAATATAAAGATATCTCCTGTATGATGGGGACATAATATATTGTGTATAATAATATAAAGATATCTCCTGTATGATGGGGACATAATATATTGTATATAATAATATAAAGATATCTCCTGTATGATGGTGACATAATATATTGTATATAATATAATAATATAAAGATATCTCCTGTATGATGGTGACATAATATATTGTATATAATAATATAAAGATATCTCCTGTATGATGGTGACATAATATATTGTATATAATATAAAGATATCTCCTGTATGATGGGGACATAATATATTGTATATAATATAATAATATAAAGATATCTCCTGTATGATGGGGACATAATATATTGTATATAATAATATAAAGATATCTCCTGTATGATGGGGACATAATATATTGTATATAATAATATAAAGATATCTCCTGTATGATGGTGACATAATATATTGTATATAATAATATAAAGATATCTCCTGTATGATGGTGACATAATATATTGTATATAATAATATAAAGATATCTCCTGTATGATGGGGACATAATATATTGTATATAATAATATAAAGATATCTCCTGTATGATGGGGACATAATATATTGTATATAATATAATACTATAAAGATATCTCCTGTATGATGGTGACATAATATATTGTATATAATAATATAAAGATATCTCCTGTATGATGGGGACATAATATATTGTATATAATAATATAAAGATATCTCCTGTATGATGGTGACATAATATATTGTATATAATAATATAAAGATATCTCCTGTATGATGGGGACATAATATAGTGTATATAATAATATAAAGATATCTCCTGTATGATGGTGACATAATATATTGTATATGATAATATAAAGATATCTCCTGTATGATGGGGACATAATATAGTGTATATAATAATATAAAGATATCTCCTGTATGATGGTGACATAATATATTGTATATAATAAAATAAAGATATCTCCTGTATGATGGTGACATAATATATTGTATATACTGTAATAATATAAAGATATCTCCTGTATAATGGGGACATAATATATTGTATATAATATAATAATATAAAGATATCTCCTGTATGATGGTGACATAATATATTGTATATAATAATATAAAGATATCTCCTGTATGATGGGGACATAATATATTGTATATAATAATATAAAGATATCTCCTGTATGATGGTGACATAATATATTGTATATAATAATATAAAGATATCTCCTGTATGATGGGGACATAATATAGTGTATATAATAATATAAAGATATCTCCTGTATGATGGTGACATAATATATTGTATATAATAATATAAAGATATCTCCTGTATGATGGGGACATAATATATTGTATATAATAATATAAAGATATCTCCTGTATGATGGGGACATAATATATTGTATATAATAATATAAAGATATCTCCTGTATGATGGGGACATAATATATTGTATATAATCATATAAAGATATCTCCTGTATGATGGTGACATAATATATTGTATATAATATAATAATATAAAGATATCTCCTGTATGATGGTGACATAATATATTGTATATAATAATATAAAGATATCTCCTGTATGATGGTGACATAATATATTGTATATAATAATATAAAGATATCTCCTGTATGATGGGGACATAATATATTGTATATAATAATATAAAGATATCTCCTGTATGATGGTGACATAATATATTGTATATAATAATATAAAGATATCTCCTGTATGATGGGGACATAATATATTGTATATAATAATATAAAGATATCTCCTGTATGATGGTGACATTATATATTGTATATAATAATATAAAGATATCTCCTGTATGATGGTGACATAATATATTGTATATAATAATATAAAGATATCTCCTGTATGATGGTGACATAATATATTGTATATAATATAATAATATAAAGATATCTCCTGTATGATGGGGACATAATACATTGTATATAATAATATAAAGATATCTCCTGTATGATGGGGACATAATATATTGTATATAATAATATAAAGATATCTCCTGTATGATGGTGACATAATATATTGTATATAATAATATAAAGATATCTCCTGTATGATGGGGACATAATATATTGTATATAATAATATAAAGATATCTCCTGTATGATGGGGACATAATATATTGTATATAATAATATAAAGATATCTCCTGTATGATGGTGACATAATATATTGTATATAATAATATAAAGATATCTCCTGTATGATGGTGACATAATATATTGTATATAATAATATAAAGATATCTCCTGTATGATGGGGACATAATATATTGTATATAATAATATAAAGATATCTCCTGTATGATGGGGACATAATATATTGTATATAATAATATAATAATATCTCCTGTATGATGGGGACATAATATATTGTATATAATATAATACTATAAAGATATCTCCTGTATGATGGTGACATAATTTTTGTATATAATAATATAAAGATATCTCCTGTATGATGGTGACATAATATATTGTATATAATAAAATAAAGATATCTCCTGTATGATGGTGACATAATATATTGTATATACTGTAATAATATAAAGATATCTCCTGTATAATGGGGACATAATATATTGTATATAATATAATAATATAAAGATATCTCCTGTATGATGGGGACATAATATATTGTATATAATATAATAATATAAAGATATCTCCTGTATGATGGTGACATAATATATTGTATATAATAATATAAAGATGTCTCCTGTATGATGGTGACATAATATATTGTATATAATAATATAAAGATATCTCCTGTATGATGGTGACATAATATATTGTATATAATAATATAAAGATATCTCCTGTATGATGGGGACATAATATATTGTATATAATATAATAATATAAAGATATCTCCTGTATGATGGTGACATAATATATTGTATATAATAATATAAAGATATCTCCTGTATGATGGTGACATAATATATTGTATATAATATAATAATATAAAGATATCTCCTGTATGATGGGGACATAATATATTGTATATAATAATATAAAGATATCTCCTGTATGATGGTGACATAATATATAATATAATAATATAAAGACATCTCCTATATGATGGTGACATAATATATTGTATATAATATAATAATATAAAGATATCTCCTGTATGATGGGGACATAATATATTGTATATAATGATATAAAGATATCTCCTGTATGATGGTGACATAATATATTGTATATAATATAATAATATAAAGATATCTCCTGTATGATGGTGACATAATATATTGTATATAATAATATAAAGATATCTCCTGTATGATGGAGACATAATATATTGTATATAATATAATAATATAAAGACATCTCCTGTATGATGGTGACATAATATATTGTATATAATATAATAATATAAAGATATCTCCTGTATGATGGTGACACAATATATTGTATATAATAATATAAAGATATCTCCTGTATGATGGAGACATAATATATTGTATATAATAATATAAAGATGTCTCCTGTATGATGGTGACATAATATATTGTATATAATAATATAAAGATATCTCCTGTATGATGGTGACATAATATATTGTATATAATAATATAAAGATATCTCCTATATGATGGTGACATAATATATTGTATATAATATAATAATATAAAGATATCTCCTATATGATGGTGACATAATATATTGTATATAATATAATAATATAAAGATATCTCCTGTATGATGGGGACATAATATATTGTATATAATAATATAAAGATATCTCCTGTATGATGGTGACATAATATATTGTATATAATAATATAAAGATATCTCCTGTATGATGGAGACATAATATATTGTATATAATATAATAATATAAAGATATCTCCTGTATGATGGGGACATAGTATATTGTATATAATAATATAAAGATATCTCCTGTATGATGGGGACATAATATATTGTATATAATAATATAAAGATATCTCCTGTATGATGGTGACATAATATATTGTATATAATAATATAAAGATATCTCCTGTATGATGGGGACATAATATATTGTATATAATAATATAAAGATATCTCCTGTATGATGGTGACATAATATATTGTATATAATAATATAAAGATATCACCTGTATGATGGGGACATAATATATTGTATATAATATTATAAAGATATCTCCTGTGTGATGGGGACATAATATATTGTATATAATATAATAATATAAAGATATCTCCTGTATGATGGTGACATAATATATTGTATATAATAATATAAAGATGTCTCCTGTATGATGGTGACATAATATATTGTATATAATAATATAAAGATATCTCCTGTATGATGGTGACATAATATATTGTATATAATAATATAAAGATATCTCCTGTATGATGGGGACATAATATATTGTATATAATATAATAATATAAAGATATCTCCTGTATGATGGTGACATAATATATTGTATATAATATAATAATATAAAGATATCTCCTGTATGATGGTGACATAATATATAATATAATAATATAAAGACATCTCCTATATGATGGTGACATAATATATTGTATATAATATAATAATATAAAGATATCTCCTGTATGATGGGGACATAATATATTGTATATAATGATATAAAGATATCTCCTGTATGATGGTGACATAATATATTGTATATAATATAATAATATAAAGATATCTCCTGTATGATGGTGACATAATATATTGTATATAATATAATAATATAAAGACATCTCCTGTATGATGGTGACATAATATATTGTATATAATATAATAATATAAAGATATCTCCTGTATGATGGTGACACAATATATTGTATATAATAATATAAAGATATCTCCTGTATGATGGAGACATAATATATTGTATATAATAATATAAAGATGTCTCCTGTATGATGGTGACATAATATATTGTATATAATAATATAAAGATATCTCCTGTATGATGGGGACATAATATATTGTATATAATATAATAATATAAAGATATCTCCTGTATGATGGTGACAAAATATATTGTATATAATAATATAAAGATATCTCCTATATGATAGTGACATAATATATTGTATATAATATAATAATATAAAGATATCTCCTATATGATGGTGACATAATATATTGTATATAATATAATAATATAAAGATATCTCCTGTATGATGGGGACATAATATATTGTATATAATAATATAAAGATATCTCCTATATGATGGTGACATAATATATTGTATATAATATAATAATATAAAGATATCTCCTGTATGATGGTGACATAATATATTGTATATAATAATATAAAGATATCTCCTGTATGATGGAGACATAATATATTGTATATAATAATATAAAGACATCTCCTGTATGATGGTGACATAATATATTGTATATAATAAAATAATATAAAGATATCTCCTGTATGATGGTAACTTAATATATTGTATATAATAATATAAAGATATCTCCTGTATGATGGTGACACAATATATTGTATATAATAATATAAAGATATCTCCTGTATGATGGAGACATAATATATTGTATATAATATAATAATATAAAGATATCTCCTGTATGATGGGGACATAGTATATTGTATATAATAATATAAAGATATCTCCTGTATGATGGGGACATAATATATTGTATATAATAATATAAAGATATCTCCTGTATGATGGTGACATAATATATTGTATATAATAAAATAATATAAAGATATCTCCTGTATGATGGTAACTTAATATATTGTATATAATAATATAAAGATATCTCCTGTATGATGGTGACATAATATATTGTATATAATAATATAAAGATATCTCCTGTATGATGGGGACATAATATATTGTATATAATAATATAAAGATATCTCCTGTATGATGGGGACATAATATATTGTATATAATATAATAATATAAAGATATCTCCTATATGATGGTGACATAATATATTGTATATAATATAATAATATAAAGATATCTCCTGTATGATGGGGACATAATATATTGTATATAATGATATAAAGATATCTCCTGTATGATGGTGACATAATATATTGTATATAATATAATAATATAAAGACATCTCCTGTATGATGGTGACATAATATATTGTATATAATATAATAATATAAAGATATCTCCTGTATGATGGTGACACAATATATTGTATATAATAATATAAAGATATCTCCTGTATGATGGAGACATAATATATTGTATATAATATAATAATATAAAGATATCTCCTGTATGATGGGGACATAATATATTGTATATAATAATATAAAGATATCTCCTGTATGATGGTGACATAATATATTGTATATAATAATATAAAGATATCTCCTGTATGATGGTGACATAATATATTGTATATAATATAATAATATAAAGATATCTCCTGTATGATGGGGACATAATATATTGTATATAATATAATAATATAAAGATATCTCCTGTATGATGGGGACATAATATATTGTATATAATATAATAATATAAAGATATCTCCTGTATGATGGTGACATAATATATTGTATATAATATAAAGATATCTCCTGTATGATGGGGACATAATATATTGTATATAATAATATAAAGATATCTCCTGTATGATTGTGACATAATATATTGTATATAATAATATAAAGATATCTCCTGTATGATGGGGACATAATATATTGTATATAATAATATAAAGATGTCTCCTGTATGATGGTGACATAATATATTGCATATAATAATATAAAGATATCTCCTGTATGATGGAGACATAATATATTGTATATAATATAATAATATAAAGATATCTCCTGTATGATGGGGACATAATATATTGTATATAATATAATAATATAAAGATATCTCCTGTATGATGGGGACATAATATATTGTATATAATATAATAATATAAAGATATCTCCTGTATGATGGGGACATAATATATTGTATATAATATAATAATATAAAGATATCTACTGTATGATGGGGACATAATATATTGTATATAATAATATAAAGATATCTCCTGTATGATGGTGACATAATATATTGTATATAATAATATAAAGATATCTCCTGTATGATGGTGACATAATATATTGTATATAATATTATAAAGATATCTCCTGTATGATGGTTACATAATATATTGTATATAATAATATAAAGATATCTCCTGTATGATGGGGACATAATATATTGTATATAATATAATAATATAAAGATATCTCCTGTATGATGGGGACATAATATATTGTATATAATAATATAAAGATATCTCCTGTATGATGGGGACATAATATATTGTATATAATAATATAAAGATGTCTCCTGTATGATGGGGACATAATATATTGTATATAATAATATAAAGATGTCTCCTGTATGATGGGGACATAATATATTGTATATAATAATATAAAGATATCTCCCGTATGATGGTTACATAATATATTGTATATAATAATATAAAGATGTCTCCTGTATGATGGGGACATAATATATTGTATATAATAATATAAAGATATCTCCTGTATGATGGGGACATAATATATTGTATATAATATAAAGATATCTCCTGTATGATGGGGACATAATATATTGTATATAATAATATAAAGATATCTCCTGTATGATGGTGACATAATATATTGTATATAATAATATAAAGATATCTCCTGTATGATGGTGACATAATATATTGTATATAATAATATAAAGATATCTCCTGTATGATGGGGACATAATATATTGTATATAATAATATAAAGATATCTCCTGTATGATGGGGACATAATATATTGTATATAATATAATAATATAAAGATATCTCCTGTATGATGGGGACATAATATATTGTATATAATAATATTGTCACGATGCCGGCTGGCAGGAGGTGGATCCTCTGTGCCAGAGAGGGATAGCGAGGACCGTGCTAGTGGACCGGTTCTAAGACACTACAGGCTTTCACCAGAGCCCGCCGCAAAGCGGGATGGTCTTGCTGCGGCGGTAGTGACCAGGTCGTATCCACTAGCAACGGCTCACCTCTCTGGCTGCTGAAGATAGGCGAGGTACAAGGGAGTAGGCAGAAGCAAAGTCGGACGTAGCAGAAGGTCGGGGGCAGGCGGCAAGGTTCGTAGTCAGGGGAGATAGCAGAAGTTCTGGTACACAGGGTATAAACACACAAAGAACGCTTTCACTGGCACTAAGGCAACAAGATCCGGCAAGGGAGTGCAAGGGAGGAGACTAGATATAGCCAGGGAACAGGTGGGAACCAATTAAGCTAATTGGGCCAGGCACCAATCATTGGTGCACTGGCCCTTTAAGTCTCAGGGAGCTGGCGCGCGCGCGCCCTAGAGAGCGGAGCCGCGCGCGCCAGCACATGACCGCAGGAGACGGGAACGGGTAAGTGACCTGGGATGCGATTCGCGAGCGGGCGCGTCCCGCTGTGCGAATCGCATCCCCAACGGCCATGGCAGAGCAGCGCTCCCGGTCAGCGCTGACCGGGGAGCTGCAGGGAGAAGGACGCCGTGAGCGCTCCGGGGAGGAGCGGGGACCCGGAGCGCTAGGCGTAACAAATATAAAGATATCTCCTGTATGATGGTGACATAATATATTGTATATAATAATATAAAGATATCTCCTGTATGATGGGGACATAATATATTGTATATAATAATATAAAGATATCTCCTGTATGATGGGGACATAATATATTGTATATAATAATATAAAGATATCTCCTGTATGATGGTGACATAATATATTGTATATAATAATATAATGATATCTCCTGTATGATGGGAACATAATATATTGTATATAATAATATAAAGATATCTCCTGTATGATGGGGACATAATATATTGTATATAATAATATAAAGATATCTCCTGTATGATGGTGACATAATATATTGTATATAATATAATAATATAAAGATATCTCCTGTATGATGGGGACATAATACATTGTATATAATAATATAAAGATATCTCCTGTATGATGGGGACATAATATATTGTATATAATAATATAAAGATATCTCCTGTATGATGGTGACATAATATATTGTATATAATAATAAAAAGATATCTCCTGTATGATGGGGACATAATATATTGTGTATAATAATATAAAGATATCTCCTGTATGATGGGGACATAATATATTGTATATAATAATAAAAAGATATCTCCTGTATGATGGGGACATAATATATTGTGTATAATAATATAAAGATATCTCCTGTATGATGGGGACATAATATATTGTATATAATAATATAAAGATATCTCCTGTATGATGGTGACATAATATATTGTATATAATAATATAAAGATATCTCCTGTATGATGGGGACATAATATATTGTATATAATAATATAAAGATATCTCCTGTATGATGGGGACATAATATATTGTATATAATAATATAAAGATATCTCCTGTATGATGGTGACATAATATATTGTATATAATAATATAAAGATATCTCCTGTATGATGGTGACATAATATATTGTATATAATAATATAAAGATATCTCCTGTATGATGGTGACATAATATATTGTATATAATAATATAAAGATATCTCCTGTATGATGGGGACATAATATATTGTATATAATAATATAAAGATATCTCCTGTATGATGGTGACATAATATATTGTATATAATATAATAATATAAAGATATCTCCTGTATGATGGTGACATAATATATTGTATATAATAATATAAAGATATCTCCTGTATGATGGTGACATAATATATTGTATATAATAATATAAAGATATCTCCTGTATGATGGGGACATAATATATTGTATATAATATAATACTATAAAGATATCTCCTGTATGATGGTGACATAATATATTGTATATAATAATATAAAGATATCTCCTGTATGATGGTGACATAATATATTGTATATAATAAAATAAAGATATCTCCTGTATGATGGTGACATAATATATTGTATATAATATAATATAAAGATATCTCCTGTATGATGGGGACATAATATATTGTATATAATAATATAAAGATATCTCCTGTATGATGGGGACATAATATATTGTATATAATATAATAATATAAAGATATCTCCTGTATGATGGGGACATAATATATTGTATATAATAATATAAAGATATCTCCTGTATGATGGTGACATAATATATTGTATATAATAATATAAAGATGTCTCCTGTATGATGGTGACATAATATATTGTATATACTGTAATAATATAAAGATATCTCCTGTATAATGGGGACATAATATATTGTATATAATATAATAATATAAAGATATCTCCTGTATGATGGTGACATAATATATTGTATATAATAATATAAAGATATCTCCTGTATGATGGTGACATAATATATTGTATATAATAATATAAAGATATCTCCTGTATGATGGGGACATAATATATTGTATATAATAATATAAAGATATCTCCTGTATGATGGGGACATAATATATTGTATATAATAATATAAAGATATCTCCTGTATGATGGGGACATAATATATTGTATATAATATTATAAAGATATCTCCTGTATGATGGGGACATAATATATTGTATATAATATAATAATATAAAGATATATCCTGTATGATGGTGACATAATATATTGTATATAATAATATAAAGATATCTCCTGTATGATGGTGACATAATATATTGTATATAATAATATAAAGATATCTCCTGTATGATGGTGACATAATATATTGTATATAATAATATAAAGATATCTCCTGTATGATGGGGACATAATATATTGTATATAATATAATAATATAAAGATATCTCCTGTATGATGGTGACATAATATATTGTATATAATAATATAAAGATATCTCCTGTATGATGGTGACATAATATATTGTATATAATATAATAATATAAAGATATCTCCTGTATGATGGGGACATAATATATTGTATATAATAATATAAAGATATGTCCTGTATGATGGTGACATAATATATTGTATATAATAATATAAAGATGTCTCCTGTATGATGGGGACATAATATATTGTATATAAAAATATAAAGATATCTCCTGTAAGTTGGTGACATAATATATTGTATATAATAATATAAAGATATCTCCTATATGATGGTGACCTAATATATTGTATATAATATAATAATATAAAGATATCTCCTGTATGATGGGGACATAATATATTGTATATAATAATATAAAGATATCTCCTGTATGATGGTGACATAATATATTGTATATAATATAATAATATAAAGATATCTCCTGTATGATGGTGACATAATATATTGTATATAATAATATAAAGATATCTCCTGTATGATGGAGACATAATATATTGTATATAATATAATAATATAAAGACATCTCCTGTATGATGGTGACATAATATATTGTATATAATATAATAATATAAAGATATCTCCTGTATGATGGTGACATAATATATTGTATATAATAATATAAAGATATCTCCTGTATGATGGAGACATAATATATTGTATATAATAATATAAAGATATCTCCTGTATGATGGGGACATAATATATTGTATATAATAATATAAAGATATCTCCTGTATGATGGTGACATAATATATTGTATATAATATAAAGATGTCTCCTGTATGATGGTGACATAATATATTGTATATAATAATATAAAGATATCTCCTGTATGATGGGGACATAATATATTGTATATAATATAATAATATAAAGATATCTCCTGTATGATGGTGACATAATATATTGTATATAATAATATAAAGATATCTCCTGTATGATGGTGACATAATATATTGTATATAATAATATAAAGATATCTCCTATATGATGGTGACATAATATATTGTATATAATATAATAATATAAAGATATCTCCTATATGATGGTGACATAATATATTGTATATAATATAATAATATAAAGATATCTCCTGTATGATGGGGACATAATATATTGTATATAATAATATAAAGATATCTCCTGTATGATGGTGACATAATATATTGTATATAATAATATAAAGATATCTCCTGTATGATGGAGACATAATATATTGTATATAATATAATAATATAAAGATATCTCCTGTATGATGATGACACAATATATTGTATATAATAATATAAAGATATCTCCTGTATGATGGAGACATAATATATTGTATGTAATATAATAATATAAAGATATCTCCTGTATGATGGGGACATAATATATTGTATATAATAATATAAAGATATCTCCTGTATGATGGGGACATAATATATTGTATATAATAATATAAAGATATCTCCTGTATGATGGGGACATAATATATTGTATATAATAATATAAAGATATCTCCTGTATGATGGGGACATAATATATTGTATATAATAAAATAATATAAAGATATCTCCTGTATGATGGTGACTTAATATATTGTATATAATAATATAAAGATATCTCCTGTATGATGGTGACATAATATATTGTATATAATAATATAAAGATATCTCCTGTATGATGGTGACATAATATATTGTATATAATAATATAAAGATATCTCCTGTATGATGGGGACATAATATATTGTATATAATATAATAATATAAAGATATCTCCTATATGATGGTGACATAATATATTGTATATAATAATATAAAGATATCTCCTGTATGATGGGGACATAATATATTGTATATAATAATATAAAGATATCTCCTGTATGATGGTGACATAATATATTGTATATAATATAATAATATAAAGATATCTCCTGTATGATGGGGACATAATATATTGTATATAATAATATAAAGATATCTCCTGTATGATGGAGACATAATATATTGTATATAATATAATAATATAAAGACATCTCCTGTATGATGGGGACATAATATATTGTATATAATAATATAAAGATATCTCCTGTATGATGGGGACATAATATATTGTATATAATAATATAAAGATGTCTCCTGTATGATGGTGACATAATATATTGTATATACTGTAATAATATAAAGATATCTCCTGTATAATGGGGACATAATATATTGTATATAATATAATAATATAAAGATATCTCCTGTATGATGGTGACATAATATATTGTATATAATAATATAAAGATATCTCCTGTATGATGGGGACATAATATATTGTATATAATAATATAAAGATATCTCCTGTATGATGGGGACATAATATATTGTATATAATAATATAAAGATATCTCCTGTATGATGGGGACATAATATATTGTATATAATAATATAAAGATATCTCCTGTATGATGGGGACATAATATATTGTATATAATATTATAAAGATATCTCCTGTATGATGGTGACATAATATATTGTATATAATAATATAAAGATATCTCCTGTATGATGGTGACATAATATATTGTATATAATATAAAGATATCTCCTGTATGATGGTGACATAATATATTGTATATAATATAATATAAAGATATCTCCTGTATGATGGTGACATAATATATTGTATATAATAATATAAAGATATCTCCTGTATGATGGTGACATAATATATTGTATATAATATAATAATATAAAGATATCTCCTGTATGATGGTGACATAATATATTGTATATAATGATATAAAGATATCTCCTGTATGATGGTGACATAATATATTGTATATAATATAATAATATAAAGATATCTCCTGTATGATGGTGACATAATATATTGTATATAATATAATAATATAAAGATATCTCCTGTATGATGGGGACATAATATATTGTATATAATAATATAAAGATATATCCTGTATGATGGGGACATAATATATTGTATATAATAATATAAAGATATCTCCTGTATGATGGTGACATAATATATTGTATATAATAAGATAAAGATATCTCCTGTATGATGGAGACATAATATATTGTATATAATATAATAATATAAAGACATCTCCTGTATGATGGTGACATAATATATTGTATATAATATAATAATATAAAGATATCTCCTGTATGATGGTGACATAATATATTGTATATAATAATATAAAGATATCTCCTGTATGATGGTGACATAATATATTGTATATAATAATATAAAGATATCTCCTGTATGATGGGGACATAATATATTGTATATAATAATATAAAGATATCTCCTGTATGATGGAGACATAATATATTGTATATAATATAATAATATAAAGACATCTCCTGTATGATGGTGACATAATATATTGTATATAATAATATAAAGATATTTCCTGTATGATGGTGACATAATATATTGTATATAATAATATAAAGATATCTCCTGTATAATGGGGACATAATATATTGTATATAATAATATAAAGATATCTCCTGTATGATGGTGATATAATATATTGTATATAATAATATAAAGATATCTCCTGTATGATGGGGACATAATATATTGTATATAATATAGTAATATAAAGATATCTCCTGTATGATGGTGACATAATATATTGTATATAATAATATAAAGATATCTCCTGTATGATGGTGACATAATATATTGTATATAATAATATAAAGATATCTCCTGTATGATGGTGACATAATATATTGTATATAATAATATAAAGATATCTCCTGTATGATGGTGACATAATATATTGTATATAATATAATAATATAAAGATATCTCCTGTATGATGGGGACATAATATATTGTATATAATAATATAAAGATATCTCCTGTATGATGGAGACATAATATATTGTATATAATATAATAATATAAAGACATCTCCTGTATGATGGGGACATAATATATTGTATATAATAATATAAAGATATCTCCTGTATGATGGGGACATAATATATTGTATATAATAATATAAAGATGTCTCCTGTATGATGGTGACATAATATATTGTATATACTGTAATAATATAAAGATATCTCCTGTATAATGGGGACATAATATATTGTATATAATATAATAATATAAAGATATCTCCTGTATGATGGTGACATAATATATTGTATATAATAATATAAAGATATCTCCTGTATGATGGGGACATAATATATTGTATATAATAATATAAAGATATCTCCTGTATGATGGGGACATAATATATTGTATATAATAATATAAAGATATCTCCTGTATGATGGGGACATAATATATTGTATATAATAATATAAAGATATCTCCTGTATGATGGGGACATAATATATTGTATATAATATTATAAAGATATCTCCTGTATGATGGTGACATAATATATTGTATATAATAATATAAAGATATCTCCTGTATGATGGTGACATAATATATTGTATATAATATAAAGATATCTCCTGTATGATGGTGACATAATATATTGTATATAATATAATATAAAGATATCTCCTGTATGATGGTGACATAATATATTGTATATAATAATATAAAGATATCTCCTGTATGATGGTGACATAATATATTGTATATAATATAATAATATAAAGATATCTCCTGTATGATGGTGACATAATATATTGTATATAATGATATAAAGATATCTCCTGTATGATGGTGACATAATATATTGTATATAATATAATAATATAAAGATATCTCCTGTATGATGGTGACATAATATATTGTATATAATATAATAATATAAAGATATCTCCTGTATGATGGGGACATAATATATTGTATATAATAATATAAAGATATATCCTGTATGATGGGGACATAATATATTGTATATAATAATATAAAGATATCTCCTGTATGATGGTGACATAATATATTGTATATAATAAGATAAAGATATCTCCTGTATGATGGAGACATAATATATTGTATATAATATAATAATATAAAGACATCTCCTGTATGATGGTGACATAATATATTGTATATAATATAATAATATAAAGATATCTCCTGTATGATGGTGACATAATATATTGTATATAATAATATAAAGATATCTCCTGTATGATGGTGACATAATATATTGTATATAATAATATAAAGATATCTCCTGTATGATGGGGACATAATATATTGTATATAATAATATAAAGATATCTCCTGTATGATGGAGACATAATATATTGTATATAATATAATAATATAAAGACATCTCCTGTATGATGGTGACATAATATATTGTATATAATAATATAAAGATATTTCCTGTATGATGGTGACATAATATATTGTATATAATAATATAAAGATATCTCCTGTATAATGGGGACATAATATATTGTATATAATAATATAAAGATATCTCCTGTATGATGGTGATATAATATATTGTATATAATAATATAAAGATATCTCCTGTATGATGGGGACATAATATATTGTATATAATATAGTAATATAAAGATATCTCCTGTATGATGGTGACATAATATATTGTATATAATAATATAAAGATATCTCCTGTATGATGGTGACATAATATATTGTATATAATAATATAAAGATATCTCCTGTATGATGGTGACATAATATATTGTATATAATAATATAAAGATATCTCCTGTATGATGATGACATAATATAATGTATATAATAATATAATGATATCTCCTGTATGATGGTGACATAATATATTGTATATAATAATATAAAGATATCTCCTGTATGATGGGGACATAATATATTGTATATAATAATATAAAGATATCTCCTGTATGATGGTGACATAATATATTGTATATAATAATATAAAGATATCTCCTGTATGATGGTGACATAATATATTGTATATAATAATATAAAGATATCTCCTGTATGATGGTGACATAATATATTGTATATAATAATATAAAGATATCTCCTGTATGATGGGGACATAATATATTGTATATAATAATATAATGATATTTCCTGTATGATGGGGACATAATATATTGTATATAATAATATAAAGATATCTCCTGCATGATGGTGACATAATATATTGTATATAATAATATAAAGATATCTCCTGTTTGATGGTGACATAATATATTGTATATAATAATATAAAGATATCTCCTGTATGATGGTGACATAATATATTGTATATAATATAATAATATAAAGATATCTCCTGTATGATGGGGACATAATATATTGTATATAATATAATAATATGAAGATATCTCCTGTATGATGGTGACATAATATATTGTATATAATAATATAAAGATATCTCCTGTATGATGGTGACATAATATATTGTATATAATAATATAAAGATATCTCCTGTATGATGGGGACATAATATATTGTATATAATATAATAATATAAAGATATCTCCTGTATGATGGGGACATAATATATTGCATATAATATAATAATATAAAGATATCTCCTGTATGATGGGGACATAATATATTGTATATAATAATATAAAGATATCTCCTGTATGATGGTGACATAATATATTGTGTATAATATAATAATATAAATATATCTCCTGTATGATGGTGACATAATATATTGTATATAATAATAATATAATGATATCTCCTGTATGATGGGGACATAATATATTGTATATAATATAATAATATAAAGATATCTCCTGTATGATGGGGACATGATATATTGTATATAATAATATAAAGATATCTCCTGTATGATGGGGGCATAATATATTGTATATAATAATATATAGATATCTCCTGTATGATGGAGACATAATATATTGTATATAATCATATAAAGATATCTCCTGTATGATGGTGACATAATATATTGTATATAATATAATAATATAAAGATATCTCCTGTATGATGGTGACATAATATATTGTATATAATATTATAAAGATATCTCCTGTATGATGGTTACATAATATATTGTATATAATAATATAAAGATATCTCCTGTATGATGGGGACATAATATATTGTATATAATAATATAAAGATATCTCCTGTATGATGGGGACATAATATATTGTATATAATCATATAAAGATATCTCCTGTATGATGGTGACATAATATATTGTATATAATATAATAATATAAAGATATCTCCTGTATGATGGTGACATAATATATTGTATATAATAATATAAAGATATCTCCTGTATGATGGTGACATAATATATTGTATATAATAATATAAAGATATCTCCTGTATGATGGTGACATAATATATTGTATATAATAATATAAAGATATCTCCTGTATGATGGGGACATAATATATTGTATATAATAATATAAAGATATCTCCTGTATGATGGTGACATAATATATTGTATATAATAATATAAAGATATCTCCTGTATGAAGGGGACATAATATATTGTATATAATAATATAAAGATATCTCCTGTATGATGGGGACATTATATATTGTATATAATAATATAAAGATATCTCCTGTATGATGGTGACATTATATATTGTATATAATAATATAAAGATATCTCCTGTATGATGGTGACATAATATATTGTATATAATAATATAAAGATATCTCCTGTATGATGGTGACATAATATATTGTATATAATATAATAATATAAAGATATCTCCTGTATGATGGGGACATAATACATTGTATATAATAATATAAAGATATCTCCTGTATGATGGGGACATAATATATTGTATATAATAATATAAAGATATCTCCTGTATGATGGTGACATAATATATTGTATATAATAATATAAAGATATCTCCTGTATGATGGGGACATAATATATTGTGTATAATAATATAAAGATATCTCCTGTATGATGGGGACATAATATATTGTATATAATAATATAAAGATATCTCCTGTATGATGGTGACATAATATATTGTATATAATATAATAATATAAAGATATCTCCTGTATGATGGTGACATAATATATTGTATATAATAATATAAAGATATCTCCTGTATGATGGTGACATAATATATTGTATATAATATAAAGATATCTCCTGTATGATGGGGACATAATATATTGTATATAATATAATAATATAAAGATATCTCCTGTATGATGGGGACATAATATATTGTATATAATAATATAAAGATATCTCCTGTATGATGGGGACATAATATATTGTATATAATAATATAAAGATATCTCCTGTATGATGGTGACATAATATATTGTATATAATAATATAAAGATATCTCCTGTATGATGGTGACATAATATATTGTATATAATAATATAAAGATATCTCCTGTATGATGGGGACATAATATATTGTATATAATAATATAAAGATATCTCCTGTATGATGGGGACATAATATATTGTATATAATATAATACTATAAAGATATCTCCTGTATGATGGTGACATAATATATTGTATATAATAATATAAAGATATCTCCTGTATGATGGGGACATAATATATTGTATATAATAATATAAAGATATCTCCTGTATGATGGTGACATAATATATTGTATATAATAATATAAAGATATCTCCTGTATGATGGGGACATAATATAGTGTATATAATAATATAAAGATATCTCCTGTATGATGGTGACATAATATATTGTATATGATAATATAAAGATATCTCCTGTATGATGGGGACATAATATAGTGTATATAATAATATAAAGATATCTCCTGTATGATGGTGACATAATATATTGTATATAATAAAATAAAGATATCTCCTGTATGATGGTGACATAATATATTGTATATACTGTAATAATATAAAGATATCTCCTGTATAATGGGGACATAATATATTGTATATAATATAATAATATAAAGATATCTCCTGTATGATGGTGACATAATATATTGTATATAATAATATAAAGATATCTCCTGTATGATGGGGACATAATATATTGTATATAATAATATAAAGATATCTCCTGTATGATGGTGACATAATATATTGTATATAATAATATAAAGATATCTCCTGTATGATGGGGACATAATATAGTGTATATAATAATATAAAGATATCTCCTGTATGATGGTGACATAATATATTGTATATAATAATATAAAGATATCTCCTGTATGATGGGGACATAATATATTGTATATAATAATATAAAGATATCTCCTGTATGATGGTGACATAATATATTGTATATAATATTATAAAGATATCTCCTGTATGATGGTTACATAATATATTGTATATAATAATATAAAGATATCTCCTGTATGATGGGGACATAATATATTGTATATAATAATATAAAGATATCTCCTGTATGATGGGGACATAATATATTGTATATAATCATATAAAGATATCTCCTGTATGATGGTGACATAATATATTGTATATAATATAATAATATAAAGATATCTCCTGTATGATGGTGACATAATATATTGTATATAATAATATAAAGATATCTCCTGTATGATGGTGACATAATATATTGTATATAATAATATAAAGATATCTCCTGTATGATGGGGACATAATATATTGTATATAATAATATAAAGATATCTCCTGTATGATGGTGACATAATATATTGTATATAATAATATAAAGATATCTCCTGTATGATGGGGACATAATATATTGTATATAATAATATAAAGATATCTCCTGTATGATGGTGACATTATATATTGTATATAATAATATAAAGATATCTCCTGTATGATGGTGACATAATATATTGTATATAATAATATAAAGATATCTCCTGTATGATGGTGACATAATATATTGTATATAATATAATAATATAAAGATATCTCCTGTATGATGGGGACATAATACATTGTATATAATAATATAAAGATATCTCCTGTATGATGGGGACATAATATATTGTATATAATAATATAAAGATATCTCCTGTATGATGGTGACATAATATATTGTATATAATAATATAAAGATATCTCCTGTATGATGGGGACATAATATATTGTATATAATAATATAAAGATATCTCCTGTATGATGGGGACATAATATATTGTATATAATAATATAAAGATATCTCCTGTATGATGGTGACATAATATATTGTATATAATAATATAAAGATATCTCCTGTATGATGGTGACATAATATATTGTATATAATAATATAAAGATATCTCCTGTATGATGGGGACATAATATATTGTATATAATAATATAAAGATATCTCCTGTATGATGGGGACATAATATATTGTATATAATAATATAATAATATCTCCTGTATGATGGGGACATAATATATTGTATATAATATAATACTATAAAGATATCTCCTGTATGATGGTGACATAATTTTTGTATATAATAATATAAAGATATCTCCTGTATGATGGTGACATAATATATTGTATATAATAAAATAAAGATATCTCCTGTATGATGGTGACATAATATATTGTATATACTGTAATAATATAAAGATATCTCCTGTATAATGGGGACATAATATATTGTATATAATATAATAATATAAAGATATCTCCTGTATGATGGTGACATAATATATTGTATATAATAATATAAAGATATCTCCTGTATGATGGGGACATAATATATTGTATATAATAATATAAAGATATCTCCTGTATGATGGGGACATAATATATTGTATATAATAATGTAAAGATATCTCCTGTATGATGGGGACATAATATATTGTATATAATATTATAAAGATATCTCCTGTGTGATGGGGACATAATATATTGTATATAATATAATAATATAAAGATATCTCCTGTATGATGGTGACATAATATATTGTATATAATAATATAAAGATGTCTCCTGTATGATGGTGACATAATATATTGTATATAATAATATAAAGATATCTCCTGTATGATGGTGACATAATATATTGTATATAATAATATAAAGATATCTCCTGTATGATGGGGACATAATATATTGTATATAATATAATAATATAAAGATATCTCCTGTATGATGGTGACATAATATATTGTATATAATAATATAAAGATATCTCCTGTATGATGGTGACATAATATATTGTATATAATAATATAAAGACATCTCCTGTATGATGGTGACATAATATATTGTATATAATAATATAAAGATATCTCCTGTATGATGGTGACATAATATATTGTATATAATATAATAATATAAAGATATCTCCTGTATGATGGGGACATAATATATTGTATATAGTTACATAGTTAGTACGGTCGAAAAAAGACATATGTCCATCAAGTTCAACCAGGGAATTAAGGGGTAGGGGTGTGGCGCGATATTGGGGAAGGGATGAGATTTTATATTTCTTCATAAGCATTAATCTTATTTTGTTCCAGGAATGTATCTAATCCTGTTTTAAAGCTGTTAATTGTTCCTGCTGTGACCAGTTCCTGAGGTAGACCATTCCATAAATTCACAGTCCTCACGGTAAAGAATATAATAATATAAAGATATCTCCTGTATGATGGTGACATAATATATAATATAATAATATAAAGACATCTCCTATATGATGGTGACATAATATATTGTATATAATATAATAATATAAAGATATCTCCTGTATGATGGGGACATAATATATTGTATATAATGATATAAAGATATCTCCTGTATGATGGTGACATAATATATTGTATATAATATAATAATATAAAGATATCTCCTGTATGATGGTGACATAATATATTGTATATAATAATATAAAGATATCTCCTGTATGATGGAGACATAATATATTGTATATAATATAATAATATAAAGACATCTCCTGTATGATGGTGACATAATATATTGTATATAATATAATAATATAAAGATATCTCCTGTATGATGGTGACACAATATATTGTATATAATAATATAAAGATATCTCCTGTATGATGGAGACATAATATATTGTATATAATAATATAAAGATGTCTCCTGTATGATGGTGACATAATATATTGTATATAATAATATAAAGATATCTCCTGTATGATGGTGACATAATATATTGTATATAATAATATAAAGATATCTCCTATATGATGGTGACATAATATATTGTATATAATATAATAATATAAAGATATCTCCTATATGATGGTGACATAATATATTGTATATAATATAATAATATAAAGATATCTCCTGTATGATGGGGACATAATATATTGTATATAATAATATAAAGATATCTCCTGTATGATGGTGACATAATATATTGTATATAATAATATAAAGATATCTCCTGTATGATGGAGACATAATATATTGTATATAATATAATAATATAAAGATATCTCCTGTATGATGGGGACATAGTATATTGTATATAATAATATAAAGATATCTCCTGTATGATGGGGACATAATATATTGTATATAATAATATAAAGATATCTCCTGTATGATGGTGACATAATATATTGTATATAATAATATAAAGATATCTCCTGTATGATGGGGACATAATATATTGTATATAATAATATAAAGATATCTCCTGTATGATGGTGACATAATATATTGTATATAATAATATAAAGATATCACCTGTATGATGGGGACATAATATATTGTATATAATATTATAAAGATATCTCCTGTGTGATGGGGACATAATATATTGTATATAATATAATAATATAAAGATATCTCCTGTATGATGGTGACATAATATATTGTATATAATAATATAAAGATGTCTCCTGTATGATGGTGACATAATATATTGTATATAATAATATAAAGATATCTCCTGTATGATGGTGACATAATATATTGTATATAATAATATAAAGATATCTCCTGTATGATGGGGACATAATATATTGTATATAATATAATAATATAAAGATATCTCCTGTATGATGGTGACATAATATATTGTATATAATAATATAAAGATATCTCCTGTATGATGGTGACATAATATATTGTATATAATATAATAATATAAAGATATCTCCTGTATGATGGTGACATAATATATAATATAATAATATAAAGACATCTCCTATATGATGGTGACATAATATATTGTATATAATATAATAATATAAAGATATCTCCTGTATGATGGGGACATAATATATTGTATATAATGATATAAAGATATCTCCTGTATGATGGTGACATAATATATTGTATATAATATAATAATATAAAGATATCTCCTGTATGATGGTGACATAATATATTGTATATAATATAATAATATAAAGACATCTCCTGTATGATGGTGACATAATATATTGTATATAATATAATAATATAAAGATATCTCCTGTATGATGGTGACACAATATATTGTATATAATAATATAAAGATATCTCCTGTATGATGGAGACATAATATATTGTATATAATAATATAAAGATGTCTCCTGTATGATGGTGACATAATATATTGTATATAATAATATAAAGATATCTCCTGTATGATGGGGACATAATATATTGTATATAATATAATAATATAAAGATATCTCCTGTATGATGGTGACATAATATATTGTATATAATAATATAAAGATATCTCCTATATGATGGTGACATAATATATTGTATATAATATAATAATATAAAGATATCTCCTGTATGATGGGGACATAATATATTGTATATAATAATATAAAGATATCTCCTATATGATGGTGACATAATATATTGTATATAATATAATAATATAAAGATATCTCCTGTATGATGGAGACATAATATATTGTATATAATAATATAAAGACATCTCCTGTATGATGGTGACATAATATATTGTATATAATAAAATAATATAAAGATATCTCCTGTATGATGGTAACTTAATATATTGTATATAATAATATAAAGATATCTCCTGTATGATGGTGACACAATATATTGTATATAATAATATAAAGATATCTCCTGTATGATGGAGACATAATATATTGTATATAATGTAATAATATAAAGATATCTCCTGTATGATGGTGACATAATATATTGTATATAATAATATAAAGATATCTCCTGTATGATGGGGACATAATATATTGTGTATAATAATATAAAGATATCTCCTGTATGATGGGGACATAATATATTGTATATAATAATATAAAGATATCTCCTGTATGATGGTGACATAATATATTGTATATAATATAATAATATAAAGATATCTCCTGTATGATGGTGACATAATATATTGTATATAATAATATAAAGATATCTCCTGTATGATGGTGACATAATATATTGTATATAATATAAAGATATCTCCTGTATGATGGGGACATAATATATTGTATATAATATAATAATATAAAGATATCTCCTGTATGATGGGGACATAATATATTGTATATAATAATATAAAGATATCTCCTGTATGATGGGGACATAATATATTGTATATAATAATATAAAGATATCTCCTGTATGATGGTGACATAATATATTGTATATAATAATATAAAGATATCTCCTGTATGATGGTGACATAATATATTGTATATAATAATATAAAGATATCTCCTGTATGATGGGGACATAATATATTGTATATAATAATATAAAGATATCTCCTGTATGATGGGGACATAATATATTGTATATAATATAATACTATAAAGATATCTCCTGTATGATGGTGACATAATATATTGTATATAATAATATAAAGATATCTCCTGTATGATGGGGACATAATATATTGTATATAATAATATAAAGATATCTCCTGTATGATGGTGACATAATATATTGTATATAATAATATAAAGATATCTCCTGTATGATGGGGACATAATATAGTGTATATAATAATATAAAGATATCTCCTGTATGATGGTGACATAATATATTGTATATGATAATATAAAGATATCTCCTGTATGATGGGGACATAATATAGTGTATATAATAATATAAAGATATCTCCTGTATGATGGTGACATAATATATTGTATATAATAAAATAAAGATATCTCCTGTATGATGGTGACATAATATATTGTATATACTGTAATAATATAAAGATATCTCCTGTATAATGGGGACATAATATATTGTATATAATATAATAATATAAAGATATCTCCTGTATGATGGTGACATAATATATTGTATATAATAATATAAAGATATCTCCTGTATGATGGGGACATAATATATTGTATATAATAATATAAAGATATCTCCTGTATGATGGTGACATAATATATTGTATATAATAATATAAAGATATCTCCTGTATGATGGGGACATAATATAGTGTATATAATAATATAAAGATATCTCCTGTATGATGGTGACATAATATATTGTATATAATAATATAAAGATATCTCCTGTATGATGGGGACATAATATATTGTATATAATAATATAAAGATATCTCCTGTATGATGGGGACATAATATATTGTATATAATAATATAAAGATATCTCCTGTATGATGGGGACATAATATATTGTATATAATCATATAAAGATATCTCCTGTATGATGGTGACATAATATATTGTATATAATATAATAATATAAAGATATCTCCTGTATGATGGTGACATAATATATTGTATATAATAATATAAAGATATCTCCTGTATGATGGTGACATAATATATTGTATATAATAATATAAAGATATCTCCTGTATGATGGGGACATAATATATTGTATATAATAATATAAAGATATCTCCTGTATGATGGTGACATAATATATTGTATATAATAATATAAAGATATCTCCTGTATGATGGGGACATAATATATTGTATATAATAATATAAAGATATCTCCTGTATGATGGTGACATTATATATTGTATATAATAATATAAAGATATCTCCTGTATGATGGTGACATAATATATTGTATATAATAATATAAAGATATCTCCTGTATGATGGTGACATAATATATTGTATATAATATAATAATATAAAGATATCTCCTGTATGATGGGGACATAATACATTGTATATAATAATATAAAGATATCTCCTGTATGATGGGGACATAATATATTGTATATAATAATATAAAGATATCTCCTGTATGATGGTGACATAATATATTGTATATAATAATATAAAGATATCTCCTGTATGATGGGGACATAATATATTGTATATAATAATATAAAGATATCTCCTGTATGATGGGGACATAATATATTGTATATAATAATATAAAGATATCTCCTGTATGATGGTGACATAATATATTGTATATAATAATATAAAGATATCTCCTGTATGATGGTGACATAATATATTGTATATAATAATATAAAGATATCTCCTGTATGATGGGGACATAATATATTGTATATAATAATATAAAGATATCTCCTGTATGATGGGGACATAATATATTGTATATAATAATATAATAATATCTCCTGTATGATGGGGACATAATATATTGTATATAATATAATACTATAAAGATATCTCCTGTATGATGGTGACATAATTTTTGTATATAATAATATAAAGATATCTCCTGTATGATGGTGACATAATATATTGTATATAATAAAATAAAGATATCTCCTGTATGATGGTGACATAATATATTGTATATACTGTAATAATATAAAGATATCTCCTGTATAATGGGGACATAATATATTGTATATAATATAATAATATAAAGATATCTCCTGTATGATGGGGACATAATATATTGTATATAATATAATAATATAAAGATATCTCCTGTATGATGGTGACATAATATATTGTATATAATAATATAAAGATGTCTCCTGTATGATGGTGACATAATATATTGTATATAATAATATAAAGATATCTCCTGTATGATGGTGACATAATATATTGTATATAATAATATAAAGATATCTCCTGTATGATGGGGACATAATATATTGTATATAATATAATAATATAAAGATATCTCCTGTATGATGGTGACATAATATATTGTATATAATAATATAAAGATATCTCCTGTATGATGGTGACATAATATATTGTATATAATATAATAATATAAAGATATCTCCTGTATGATGGGGACATAATATATTGTATATAATAATATAAAGATATCTCCTGTATGATGGTGACATAATATATAATATAATAATATAAAGACATCTCCTATATGATGGTGACATAATATATTGTATATAATATAATAATATAAAGATATCTCCTGTATGATGGGGACATAATATATTGTATATAATGATATAAAGATATCTCCTGTATGATGGTGACATAATATATTGTATATAATATAATAATATAAAGATATCTCCTGTATGATGGTGACATAATATATTGTATATAATAATATAAAGATATCTCCTGTATGATGGAGACATAATATATTGTATATAATATAATAATATAAAGACATCTCCTGTATGATGGTGACATAATATATTGTATATAATATAATAATATAAAGATATCTCCTGTATGATGGTGACACAATATATTGTATATAATAATATAAAGATATCTCCTGTATGATGGTGACATAATATATTGTATATAATATAATAATATAAAGATATCTCCTGTATGATGGTGACATAATATATAATATAATAATATAAAGACATCTCCTATATGATGGTGACATAATATATTGTATATAATATAATAATATAAAGATATCTCCTGTATGATGGGGACATAATATATTGTATATAATGATATAAAGATATCTCCTGTATGATGGTGACATAATATATTGTATATAATATAATAATATAAAGATATCTCCTGTATGATGGTGACATAATATATTGTATATAATATAATAATATAAAGACATCTCCTGTATGATGGTGACATAATATATTGTATATAATATAATAATATAAAGATATCTCCTGTATGATGGTGACACAATATATTGTATATAATAATATAAAGATATCTCCTGTATGATGGAGACATAATATATTGTATATAATAATATAAAGATGTCTCCTGTATGATGGTGACATAATATATTGTATATAATAATATAAAGATATCTCCTGTATGATGGGGACATAATATATTGTATATAATATAATAATATAAAGATATCTCCTGTATGATGGTGACATAATATATTGTATATAATAATATAAAGATATCTCCTATATGATGGTGACATAATATATTGTATATAATATAATAATATAAAGATATCTCCTGTATGATGGGGACATAATATATTGTATATAATAATATAAAGATATCTCCTATATGATGGTGACATAATATATTGTATATAATATAATAATATAAAGATATCTCCTGTATGATGGAGACATAATATATTGTATATAATAATATAAAGACATCTCCTGTATGATGGTGACATAATATATTGTATATAATAAAATAATATAAAGATATCTCCTGTATGATGGTAACTTAATATATTGTATATAATAATATAAAGATATCTCCTGTATGATGGTGACACAATATATTGTATATAATAATATAAAGATATCTCCTGTATGATGGAGACATAATATATTGTATATAATGTAATAATATAAAGATATCTCCTGTATGATGGTGACATAATATATTGTATATAATAATATAAAGATATCTCCTGTATGATGGGGACATAATATATTGTGTATAATAATATAAAGATATCTCCTGTATGATGGGGACATAATATATTGTATATAATAATATAAAGATATCTCCTGTATGATGGTGACATAATATATTGTATATAATATAATAATATAAAGATATCTCCTGTATGATGGTGACATAATATATTGTATATAATAATATAAAGATATCTCCTGTATGATGGTGACATAATATATTGTATATAATATAAAGATATCTCCTGTATGATGGGGACATAATATATTGTATATAATATAATAATATAAAGATATCTCCTGTATGATGGGGACATAATATATTGTATATAATAATATAAAGATATCTCCTGTATGATGGTGACATAATATATTGTATATAATAAAATAATATAAAGATATCTCCTGTATGATGGTAACTTAATATATTGTATATAATAATATAAAGATATTGTTACGCCGAGCGCTCCGGGTCCCCGTTCCTCCCCGGAGCGCTCGCCTCATCTTCGTTGTTGCAGCGCCCCGGTCAGATCCACTGACCGGGTGCGCTGCGGTCCCGCCTTCAGCCGGGGTGCGATTCGCGATGCGGGTAGCGCCCGCTCGCGATGCGCACCCCGGTCCCCGTACCTGACTCGCTCTCCCTCGGTCCTGTCCCGGCGCGCGCGGCCCCGCTCCCTAGGGCGCGCGCGCGCCGGGTCTCTGCGATTTAAAGGGCCAGTGCACCAATGATGGTGCCTGGCCCAATCTTCCCAATTAGCTTAATTGGTAATCACCTGTGCACTTCCCTATATTACCTCACTTCCCCTGCACTCCCTTGCCGGATCTTGTTGCACTTGTGCCTAGTGAAAGCATTCCTTGTCTGTTCCTAGTCCGTGTTCCTGACCTCCTGCCGTTGCCCCTGACTACGATCCTTGCCGCCTGCCCCCGACCTTCTGCTACGTCCGACCTTGCTTCTGCCTACTCCATTGTACCGCGCCTATCTTCAGCATCTTCAGCAGCCAGAGAGGTGAGCCGTTGCTAGTGGATACGACCTGGTCACTACCGCCGCAGCAAGACCATCCCGCTTTGCGGCGGGCTCTGGTGAAAACCTGTAGTGACTTAGAACCGGTCCACTAGCGCGGTCCTCGCCATCCCTCTCTGGCACAGAGGATCCACTACCTGCCAGCCGGCATCGTGACAGTAGATCCGGCCATGGATCCCGCTGAGGTTCCCCTGCCAGTTGTCTCTGATATCGCCCGACAGATCGCCCATCTAACCCACCAGCTGTCGGAAGTGTCCACCATTTTGCACCAACATCCCCTGCCAGTTGCCTCTGATATCGCCCGACAGGTCGCCCTTCTAACCCACCAGCTGTCGGAAGTGCGCCAACATTCGCAACTTCTTCAGCAATCATCTCCTCCGCCAGCTCCTGCACCCCTTCCGCAGCGAGTGGCCACTCCTAGCCTCCGCCTGTCCTTGCCGGACAAATTTAATGGGGACTCTAAGTATTGCCATGGCTTTCTTTCGCAATGTTCCCAGCACTTGGAGATGATGTCGGACCAGTTTCCTACTGAAAGGTCTAAGGTGGCTTTCGTGTTCTGCCTTCTGTCTGGAAAAGCCCTGTCATGGGCCGCACCGCTCTGGGACCGCAATGACCCCGTCACTGCCTCTGTACACTCCTTCTTCTCGGAAATTCGAAGTGTCTTTGAGGAACCTGCCCGAGCTTCTTCAGCCGAGATTGCCCTGCTGAACCTGGCCCAGGGTGTTTCTTCCGTTGGCGAGTACGCCATTCAGTTCCGTGCTCTTGCTTACGAGTTGTCCTGGAATAGTGAGACTCTCTGCGCGACCTTTAAAAAAGGCCTATCCAGCAACATTAAAGATGTTCTGGCCGCACGAGAGACTCCTGCTGACCTACATGAACTCATTCATCTAGCCACTCGCATTGACATGCGTTCTTCCGGATGGCGTCTGGAGCTCCGCCTGGATATGGACTTTGTTCGCACGAAGCGTTTTTTCTCTCCGGCTCCTCTCTCCTCTGGTCCTCTGCAATCTGTTCCTGTGCTTCCCGCCGCGGAGGCTATGCATGTTGACCGGTCTTGCTTGACACCTCAAGAGAGGACACGACGCCGCATGGAGAATCTTTGCCTGTACTATGCCGGTACCGAACACTTCCTGAAGGATTGTCCTATCCGTCCTCCCCGCCTGGAAAGACGCACGCTGACTCCGCACGAAGGTGACACAGTTCTTGATGTCAACTCTGCTTCTCCACGCCTTACTGTGCCTGTGCGGATATCTGCCTCTACCTTCTCCTTCTCTACTATGCTCTTCTTGGATTCCGGATCTGCAGGAAAATTTTTTTTGGCCTCTCTCATCAACAGGTTCTACGTTCCTGTGACCAGTCTCGCCAGACCCCTCTACATCTATTGTTTTTACAATAAAAGATTGGACTGTCTTGTACGTTTCCACACTGAACCCCTCCTAATTTGCATCGGACCTCTTCACGGAAAAATTGAGTTTTTTTTCAGGTTCTTTGGCCCCAAGAAGAGGGGGAGACCCAAGGGGGGGGGTACTGTTACGCCGAGCGCTCCGGGTCCCCGTTCCTCCCCGGAGCGCTCGCCTCATCTTCGTTGTTGCAGCGCCCCGGTCAGATCCACTGACCGGGTGCGCTGCGGTCCCGCCTTCAGCCGGGGTGCGATTCGCGATGCGGGTAGCGCCCGCTCGCGATGCGCACCCCGGTCCCCGTACCTGACTCGCTCTCCCTCGGTCCTGTCCCGGCGCGCGCGGCCCCGCTCCCTAGGGCGCGCGCGCGCCGGGTCTCTGCGATTTAAAGGGCCAGTGCACCAATGATGGTGCCTGGCCCAATCTTCCCAATTAGCTTAATTGGTAATCACCTGTGCACTTCCCTATATTACCTCACTTCCCCTGCACTCCCTTGCCGGATCTTGTTGCACTTGTGCCTAGTGAAAGCATTCCTTGTCTGTTCCTAGTCCGTGTTCCTGACCTCCTGCCGTTGCCCCTGACTACGATCCTTGCCGCCTGCCCCCGACCTTCTGCTACGTCCGACCTTGCTTCTGCCTACTCCATTGTACCGCGCCTATCTTCAGCATCTTCAGCAGCCAGAGAGGTGAGCCGTTGCTAGTGGATACGACCTGGTCACTACCGCCGCAGCAAGACCATCCCGCTTTGCGGCGGGCTCTGGTGAAAACCTGTAGTGACTTAGAACCGGTCCACTAGCGCGGTCCTCGCCATCCCTCTCTGGCACAGAGGATCCACTACCTGCCAGCCGGCATCGTGACAGATATCTCCTGTATGATGGTGACATAATATATTGTATATAATAATATAAAGATATCTCCTGTATGATGGGGACATAATATATTGTATATAATAATATAAAGATATCTCCTGTATGATGGGGACATAATATATTGTATATAATATAATAATATAAAGATATCTCCTATATGATGGTGACATAATATATTGTATATAATATAATAATATAAAGATATCTCCTGTATGATGGTGACATAATATATTGTATATAATATAATAATATAAAGACATCTCCTGTATGATGGTGACATAATATATTGTATATAATATAATAATATAAAGATATCTCCTGTATGATGGTGACACAATATATTGTATATAATAATATAAAGATATCTCCTGTATGATGGAGACATAATATATTGTATATAATATAATAATATAAAGATATCTCCTGTATGATGGGGACATAATATATTGTATATAATAATATAAAGATATCTCCTGTATGATGGTGACATAATATATTGTATATAATAATATAAAGATATCTCCTGTATGATGGTGACATAATATATTGTATATAATATAATAATATAAAGATATCTCCTGTATGATGGGGACATAATATATTGTATATAATATAATAATATAAAGATATCTCCTGTATGATGGGGACATAATATATTGTATATAATATAATAATATAAAGATATCTCCTGTATGATGGTGACATAATATATTGTATATAATATAAAGATATCTCCTGTATGATGGGGACATAATATATTGTATATAATAATATAAAGATATCTCCTGTATGATTGTGACATAATATATTGTATATAATAATATAAAGATATCTCCTGTATGATGGGGACATAATATATTGTATATAATAATATAAAGATGTCTCCTGTATGATGGTGACATAATATATTGCATATAATAATATAAAGATATCTCCTGTATGATGGAGACATAATATATTGTATATAATATAATAATATAAAGATATCTCCTGTATGATGGGGACATAATATATTGTATATAATATAATAATATAAAGATATCTCCTGTATGATGGGGACATAATATATTGTATATAATATAATAATATAAAGATATCTCCTGTATGATGGGGACATAATATATTGTATATAATATAATAATATAAAGATATCTACTGTATGATGGGGACATAATATATTGTATATAATAATATAAAGATATCTCCTGTATGATGGTGACATAATATATTGTATATAATAATATAAAGATATCTCCTGTATGATGGTGACATAATATATTGTATATAATATTATAAAGATATCTCCTGTATGATGGTTACATAATATATTGTATATAATAATATAAAGATATCTCCTGTATGATGGGGACATAATATATTGTATATAATATAATAATATAAAGATATCTCCTGTATGATGGGGACATAATATATTGTATATAATAATATAAAGATATCTCCTGTATGATGGGGACATAATATATTGTATATAATAATATAAAGATGTCTCCTGTATGATGGGGACATAATATATTGTATATAATAATATAAAGATGTCTCCTGTATGATGGGGACATAATATATTGTATATAATAATATAAAGATATCTCCTGTATGATGGTTACATAATATATTGTATATAATAATATAAAGATGTCTCCTGTATGATGGGGACATAATATATTGTATATAATAATATAAAGATATCTCCTGTATGATGGGGACATAATATATTGTATATAATATAAAGATATCTCCTGTATGATGGGGACATAATATATTGTATATAATAATATAAAGATATCTCCTGTATGATGGTGACATAATATATTGTATATAATAATATAAAGATATCTCCTGTATGATGGTGACATAATATATTGTATATAATAATATAAAGATATCTCCTGTATGATGGGGACATAATATATTGTATATAATAATATAAAGATATCTCCTGTATGATGGGGACATAATATATTGTATATAATATAATAATATAAAGATATCTCCTGTATGATGGGGACATAATATATTGTATATAATAATATTGTCACGATGCCGGCTGGCAGGAGGTGGATCCTCTGTGCCAGAGAGGGATAGCGAGGACCGTGCTAGTGGACCGGTTCTAAGACACTACAGGCTTTCACCAGAGCCCGCCGCAAAGCGGGATGGTCTTGCTGCGGCGGTAGTGACCAGGTCGTATCCACTAGCAACGGCTCACCTCTCTGGCTGCTGAAGATAGGCGAGGTACAAGGGAGTAGGCAGAAGCAAAGTCGGACGTAGCAGAAGGTCGGGGGCAGGCGGCAAGGTTCGTAGTCAGGGGAGATAGCAGAAGTTCTGGTACACAGGGTATAAACACACAAAGAACGCTTTCACTGGCACTAAGGCAACAAGATCCGGCAAGGGAGTGCAAGGGAGGAGACTAGATATAGCCAGGGAACAGGTGGGAACCAATTAAGCTAATTGGGCCAGGCACCAATCATTGGTGCACTGGCCCTTTAAGTCTCAGGGAGCTGGCGCGCGCGCGCCCTAGAGAGCGGAGCCGCGCGCGCCAGCACATGACCGCAGGAGACGGGAACGGGTAAGTGACCTGGGATGCGATTCGCGAGCGGGCGCGTCCCGCTGTGCGAATCGCATCCCCAACGGCCATGGCAGAGCAGCGCTCCCGGTCAGCGCTGACCGGGGAGCTGCAGGGAGAAGGACGCCGTGAGCGCTCCGGGGAGGAGCGGGGACCCGGAGCGCTAGGCGTAACAAATATAAAGATATCTCCTGTATGATGGTGACATAATATATTGTATATAATAATATAAAGATATCTCCTGTATGATGGGGACATAATATATTGTATATAATAATATAAAGATATCTCCTGTATGATGGGGACATAATATATTGTATATAATAATATAAAGATATCTCCTGTATGATGGTGACATAATATATTGTATATAATAATATAATGATATCTCCTGTATGATGGGAACATAATATATTGTATATAATAATATAAAGATATCTCCTGTATGATGGGGACATAATATATTGTATATAATAATATAAAGATATCTCCTGTATGATGGTGACATAATATATTGTATATAATATAATAATATAAAGATATCTCCTGTATGATGGGGACATAATACATTGTATATAATAATATAAAGATATCTCCTGTATGATGGGGACATAATATATTGTATATAATAATATAAAGATATCTCCTGTATGATGGTGACATAATATATTGTATATAATAATAAAAAGATATCTCCTGTATGATGGGGACATAATATATTGTGTATAATAATATAAAGATATCTCCTGTATGATGGGGACATAATATATTGTATATAATAATAAAAAGATATCTCCTGTATGATGGGGACATAATATATTGTGTATAATAATATAAAGATATCTCCTGTATGATGGGGACATAATATATTGTATATAATAATATAAAGATATCTCCTGTATGATGGTGACATAATATATTGTATATAATAATATAAAGATATCTCCTGTATGATGGGGACATAATATATTGTATATAATAATATAAAGATATCTCCTGTATGATGGGGACATAATATATTGTATATAATAATATAAAGATATCTCCTGTATGATGGTGACATAATATATTGTATATAATAATATAAAGATATCTCCTGTATGATGGTGACATAATATATTGTATATAATAATATAAAGATATCTCCTGTATGATGGTGACATAATATATTGTATATAATAATATAAAGATATCTCCTGTATGATGGGGACATAATATATTGTATATAATAATATAAAGATATCTCCTGTATGATGGTGACATAATATATTGTATATAATATAATAATATAAAGATATCTCCTGTATGATGGTGACATAATATATTGTATATAATAATATAAAGATATCTCCTGTATGATGGTGACATAATATATTGTATATAATAATATAAAGATATCTCCTGTATGATGGGGACATAATATATTGTATATAATATAATACTATAAAGATATCTCCTGTATGATGGTGACATAATATATTGTATATAATAATATAAAGATATCTCCTGTATGATGGTGACATAATATATTGTATATAATAAAATAAAGATATCTCCTGTATGATGGTGACATAATATATTGTATATAATATAATATAAAGATATCTCCTGTATGATGGGGACATAATATATTGTATATAATAATATAAAGATATCTCCTGTATGATGGGGACATAATATATTGTATATAATATAATAATATAAAGATATCTCCTGTATGATGGGGACATAATATATTGTATATAATAATATAAAGATATCTCCTGTATGATGGTGACATAATATATTGTATATAATAATATAAAGATGTCTCCTGTATGATGGTGACATAATATATTGTATATACTGTAATAATATAAAGATATCTCCTGTATAATGGGGACATAATATATTGTATATAATATAATAATATAAAGATATCTCCTGTATGATGGTGACATAATATATTGTATATAATAATATAAAGATATCTCCTGTATGATGGTGACATAATATATTGTATATAATAATATAAAGATATCTCCTGTATGATGGGGACATAATATATTGTATATAATAATATAAAGATATCTCCTGTATGATGGGGACATAATATATTGTATATAATAATATAAAGATATCTCCTGTATGATGGGGACATAATATATTGTATATAATATTATAAAGATATCTCCTGTATGATGGGGACATAATATATTGTATATAATATAATAATATAAAGATATATCCTGTATGATGGTGACATAATATATTGTATATAATAATATAAAGATATCTCCTGTATGATGGTGACATAATATATTGTATATAATAATATAAAGATATCTCCTGTATGATGGTGACATAATATATTGTATATAATAATATAAAGATATCTCCTGTATGATGGGGACATAATATATTGTATATAATATAATAATATAAAGATATCTCCTGTATGATGGTGACATAATATATTGTATATAATAATATAAAGATATCTCCTGTATGATGGTGACATAATATATTGTATATAATATAATAATATAAAGATATCTCCTGTATGATGGGGACATAATATATTGTATATAATAATATAAAGATATGTCCTGTATGATGGTGACATAATATATTGTATATAATAATATAAAGATGTCTCCTGTATGATGGGGACATAATATATTGTATATAAAAATATAAAGATATCTCCTGTAAGTTGGTGACATAATATATTGTATATAATAATATAAAGATATCTCCTATATGATGGTGACCTAATATATTGTATATAATATAATAATATAAAGATATCTCCTGTATGATGGGGACATAATATATTGTATATAATAATATAAAGATATCTCCTGTATGATGGTGACATAATATATTGTATATAATATAATAATATAAAGATATCTCCTGTATGATGGTGACATAATATATTGTATATAATAATATAAAGATATCTCCTGT